>NC_134885.1:43343543-43358543 GCF_041734735.1 Babylonia areolata | reverse complement strand
ATCCACTCCACTTACATATACCCAGATTCAAACTCTCGACTGTTGGCCACCGTTCTTTCTCTGTCTCTGGACCTTGCAATTGGAATGAACTTCCTCTTTCGCTTCGTCAAGTCTCCACACTCAGCTCTTTCAAGTCTGGCCTTAAAACCCACCTCTTCCCAAAGTAGCCTCCCTTCCCTGCCTCTTCCTTGTCTTTTTAGTTTTTTTCAGTTTTAGAGTTATGCTTGCGTGAGAATGACTGGTGCGAAAGCGCTTTGATTTGTTTATGCACAAGATTTAGCGCTATATAAGTACCATTATTAT
The DNA here is from genome assembly GCF_041734735.1 of Babylonia areolata. Lineage (NCBI taxonomy): Eukaryota > Metazoa > Mollusca > Gastropoda > Neogastropoda > Buccinidae > Babylonia > Babylonia areolata. Next base: position 43,358,240 of record NC_134885.1, on the reverse strand, counting down.
TATTATTATTATTATTATTATTATTTATCCAGTACACTAGACTGAACTAGACTGAATGTAATTACTTCACTAATTATACCAAGCAAGGAACTAATACATAATAACGGTTGCTAAGCCGAACTGATGTGATGAAGGAACTGAAACAATCGCCAAATGAAGTGAGTTGTTGCAATGCAGGAGGAGGTAACGCAGGAAACCGAACCACCAGAGCCAGCCAACCCAGAGGCCACTGCCCCGCCAGACTGGACCGCTGACCCCCTGCACACCCAGTTTGCTTTCTACGCCTGATACACCGCTGTCCTGCACACCCTGTTTTGATGGACCACTGACCCCATGCACACCCAGTTTGCTTTCTACGCCTGATACACCGCTGTCCTACACACCCTGTTCTGATGGACCGCTGAGCCCTGCACACCCTGTTCTGATGGACCACTGAGCCCTGCACACCCTGTTCTGATGGACCGCTGAGCCCTGCACACCCTGTTCTGATGGACTGCTGAGCCCTGCACACCCTGTTCTGATGGACCAGTGAGCCCTGCACACCCTGTTCTGATGGACCGCTGAGCCCTACACACCCTGTTCTGATGGACCACTGAGTCCTACACACCCTGTTCTGATGGACCACTGAGTCCTGCACACCCTGTTCTGATGGACCGCTGAGCCCTGCACACCCTGTTCTGATGGACCACTGAGCCCTGCACACCCTGTTCTGATGGACCGCTGAGCCCTACACACCCTGTTCTGATGGACCGCTGAGCCCTACACACCCTGTTCTGATGGACCACTGAGTCCTGCACACCCTGTTCTGATGGACCACTGAGCCCTGCACACCCTGTTCTGATGGACCACTGAGCCCTACACACCCTGTTCTGATGGACCACTGAGCCCTGCACACCCTGTTCTGATGGACCGCTGAGCCCTGCACACCCTGTTCTGATGAACTGCTGTCCTACACACCCTGTTCTGATGGACCACTGGGCCCTGCACACCCTGTCCTCTGTCTGATGATGATGCCGGCAGCAAGGAAAGAACGACTCCTGTGACAGTGAACACCGAGCAGCAAAGCGCAGCGCTGATGATGATGATGATGATGATGATGATGATGGTGATGATGGTGATGATGATGATGATGATGATGATGATGACAGGGGTCACTCTCGCCTCAAAGTTCCAGCACCATCCATTGGCACAGCCAAAAAGGCCCATTTGTTCGTCAACAGTTGCTTGGATTTTGATGACGTGAGGGTGATTTGTTTAAAGAAAATAAAGTGTACACTCGTAGACATCACTTGCTCTCTTATTTCGAGAAAAAAAGTTTTCTGCTTTTCCAAAATTTCATTTTTGCGTCTGTGTGCACGCCTCCTTAATCTGCTGATCACCTGAGCTCTGGTGTCTGTATACATACATCTTTTAACACCTGTCCATGTCAAATGATGTCTGTATACATACATCTTTTAACACCTGTCCATTTCAAATGATGTCTGTATACATACATCTTTTAACACCTGTCCATTTCAAATGATGTCTGTACACATACATTTTTTAACACCTGTCCATGTCATGGTGTCTGTTAACATACATCTTTAAACACCTGTCCATTTCAAACGGTGTCTGTTAACATACATCTTTAACACCTGTCCATGTCTCACTGTCAACAGACCAGTCAAACATAACACCTGTCCATGTCTCACTGTCAACAGACCAGTCAAACATAACACCTGTCCATGTGTAACTGTCAACAGACCAATCAAACATAACACCTGTCCATGTGTAACTGTCAACAGACCAGTCAAACATAACACCCGTCCATGTCTCACTGTCAACAGACCAGTCAAACATAACACCTGTCCGTGTCTAACTGTCAACAGACCAGTCAAACATAACACCTGTCCATGTCTCACTGTCAACAGACCAGTCAAACATAACACCTGTCCATGTCTCACTGTCAACAGACCAGTCAAACATAACACCTGTCCATGTCTCACTGTCAACAGACCAATCAAACATAACACCTGTCCATGTCTAACTGTCAACAGACCAATCAAACATAACACCTGTCCATGTCTCACTGTCAACAGACCAAACATAACACCTGTCCATGTCTCACTGTCAACAGACCAGTCAAACATAACACCTGTCCATGTCTCACTGTCAACAGACCAGTCAAACATAACATCTGTCCATGTCTAACTGTCAACAGACCAGTCAAACATAACATCTGTCCATGTCTCACTGTCAACAGACCAGTCAAACATAACACCTGTCCATGTCTAACTGTCAACAGACCAGTGAGGGTGGTGGCACCATGAAAGTGTAGGCAAGTCGGACCTTCTCCGCTCTGCCCATGTATCACTGTAGTTGTGATGTATCACTGTAGCTGTGATGTGATGTATCACTGTAGTTGTGATGTATCACTGTAGTTGTGATGTATCACTGTAGTTGTGATGTGATGTATCACTGTAGTTGTGATGTAGCCCTGTAGTTGTGATGTAGCCCTGTAGTTGTGATGTATCACTGTAGTTGTGATGTAGCCCTGTAGTTGTGATGTATCACTGTAGTTGTGATGTAGCCCTGTAGTTGTGATGTAGCCCTGTAGTTGTGATGTAGCCCTGTAGTTGTGATGTGATGTATCACTGTAGCTGTGATGTGATGTATCACTGTAGTTGTGATGTATCACTGTAGTTGTGATGTGATGTATCACTGTAGTTGTGATGTAGCCCTGTGGTTGTGATGTATCACTGTAGTTGTGATGTAGCCCTGTAGTTGTGATGTATCACTGTAGTTGTGATGTATCACTGTAGTTGTGATGTGATGTATCACTGTAGTTGTGATGTAGCCCTGTAGTTGTGATGTAGCCCTGTAGTTGTGATGTGATGTATCACTGTAGTTGTGATGTAGCCCTGTAGTTGTGATGTAGCCCTGTAGTTGTGATGTGATGTATCACTGTAGTTGTGATGTAGCCCTGTAGTTGTGATGTGATGTATCACTGTAGTTGTGATGTATCACTGTAGTTGTGATGTAGCCCTGTAGTTGTGATGTAGCCCTGTAGTTGTGATGTGATGTATCACTGTAGTTGTGATGTATCACTGTAGTTGTGATGTGATGTATCACTGTAGTTGTGATGTATCACTGTAGTTGCAATTGTGATGTAGCAATGTAGTTGTGATGTAGCACTGTAGTTGTGATTGTGATGTAGCAATGTAGTTGTGATGGAACACTGTTGTGATGTAGCACTAGCACTGTAGTTGTGATGTAGCAATGTAACTGTGATGTAACACTGTTGTGATGTAGCACTAGCACTGTAGTTGTGATGTAGCACTGTAACTGTGATGTAGTACTAGCAATGTAGTTGTGATGTAACACTGTTGTGATGTAGCACTAGCACTGTAGTTGTGATGTAGCACTGTAACTGTGATGTAGCAGTGTAGCTGTTATTGAGCACTGCAGTTGTGATTTTGAACGCTGTAACTGTGATTTAGCACTGTAACTGTGATTTAGCACTGTAACTGTGATTTAGCACTGTAACTGTGATTTAGCACTGTAACTGTGATTTCAATTTGTCACTGTAATAGTACTTTATATCGTAATTATAAATTAGTACTGTAATTGTATTCGTACTTAAGTTTGCATTTGTATGATAGTCATTCGTGTCCGACTATGACCATCAGAACAACAGAGGAGGCAACTGCTGTCCCGACTATCTGGGCTAGAATTTGATCATAGTGGAGAGTGTCTTGCCCAAGTAACATCCCCACTCTCTTGCCCAAGAGGGTTTTAGGACAGTCAGTTGGGATGGTTCCCAAAGGTTAACTAGCCCCCCAAGGCTGCAGCACAAAGAGCCAGTGCAATCGTGCCTCCTTTAGTTCTGTAATTGTAATTATTTCTTGATTTATAGCTGGAGTTTAGCACAGTAATTGTAATTTAGTACTGTAATTGTAGTTTTGTCTGTAATTGTAATTTAGTACTTTAATTGTAGTTTTGTCTGTAATTGTAATTTAGTACTGTAATTGTAACTGCAATTTAGTCATTATGATTATGGCTTAATGCTGTGGCTGCAGTTAACTGTATGGTGTTTTTCTGTATGGCATGGTGTATGTGCTGGTCTGCTTGGTGCTTTGTTCGGTGAATCAGCTGTCCACTGCATTCTTAGCAATACTTTGTATTTTCATGTTCTTTGCCGTGTTGAACACTGCGTTAGACTGTTGTATTGCACGGTGTTGTGATCTCTCTATTGCTTTATGTTGTATCATGGTGCACTGTATGGGATTGCTTCATATTGTAATACTATGATGCATTGTATTGGATTGCTTCATGATGTAGTATTATGATGCATTGTATGGGATTGCTTCATGTTGTAGTATTATGATGCATTGTATTGGATTGTTTTATGTTGTAGTATTATAATGCATTGTATTGGATTGCTTTATGTTGTAGTATTATGATGCATTGTATTGGATTGCTTCATGTTGTAGTATTATGATGCATTGTATTGGATTGCTTTATGTTGTAGTATGGTGCATTGTATTGGATTGCTTTATGTTGTAGTATTATGATGCATTGTATTGGATTGCTTCATGTTGTAGTATTATGATGCATTGTATTGGATTGCTTCATGTTGTAGTATTTTGATGCATTGTAATGGATTGCTTTAGGTTGTAGTATTATGATGCATTGTATTGGATTGCTATATGTTGTATAAGAGTGCATTGTATTGAAATGCTTGCGTTGTAATACATGGCAAGGTATCGGATTGATTCGGGATTGAATATTAGTGTATTGTGGCGTGGTCTGGTTTTCACGAACACATAGATACACACTTGCAATGGCAAATACGTACAAACACATACATTACCTCCCTCCACCCCCCACACCCCCTCTCTCTCTCTCACACACACACACACACACACACACACACACACACACACACACACACACACACACAGAGGAGTGTCTAATGCTGTTATTGACATGTTTATTGATGACAAAGATAAAAAGAAATGACAATATACACACACCACCTGTTTGCTGATGACAAGGAAAAGAAAAGCAGTGGCAATATAGCACGCCACTAATGATGTCTACTTCACAGGCAATTGAAAGTTAAAAAGTTCAAGCGGGGAAATAGGTAGGCCTTTATACATACGCATCACAACAAAGCTGTCGACATTTGAATTAAGGCACAACAGTGGTTTTGGTTTCCTATCATCAATATCAGAGCAATAATCATTCTTCGATATTCAGTGGTTACTTGGTTTCCCTGTGTGTGTGTGTGTGTGTGTGTGTGTGTGTGCGTGTGCGTGCACGCGCATGCATTTATTTGCATTTGTATTTGCATGTGTGTGTGTGTGTGCACGTGCGAGTGTGTGTGTGTGTGTGTGTGTGTGTGTGTGTGCGCGCGCATGCATTTGTGTTTGTGTGTGTGTGTGCGTGTGTGCACGTGTGAGTGTACATGTGTGTGTGTGTGTGTGTGTGTGTGTGTGTGTCTGTGTCTGTGTGTATCTGTATCTGTGTGTTTGTTGTCGTCATTATAAATAAAATCCAGGATGACAAAGATGTGTATGATCATGATGATGGTGCGGTTCGGAAGACAGGACTTGTGGCCTCCAGCCCCATAGAAAATATATATATATATATAGACACAGACACAATAATCAGTGACACACACACACACACACACACACACACACACACAGAGGAGAAAATTCCAGAAACCCTCACCAAAACCAGTTACCTTGACAAGTGGAAGAGTGTAAATTAAATGTTATGTTGCAACAGTGCCGGTCACAACTGGAGACACGACAATAAAACAGGAAGATCTTTCACGGGTAACCTGACCATTTGTGTCACGGTAGTAGTAGTCGTAGTAGTAGTAGTGTAGAAACACCATTGGCGGCAGTCATGTCGGATATGGAATGCACAGTAATCATTGAAACTTTAAACAGTGAAGAAAAAGATCCGTAAGACACAGTAATCACTACGCATTTGAAAAGTGAAGAAAAAGATATGAAAGATACAGTAATCACTACGCATTTGAAAAGTGAAGAAAAAGATATGAAAGATACAGTAATCAAGAAGCATTTGAATAGTGAAGAAAAAGATATGAAAGATACAGTAATCACTAAGCATTTGAATAGTGAAGAAAAAGATATGTAATCACTAAGCATTTGAATAGTGAAGAAAAAGATATGAAAGATACAGTAATCAAGAAGCATTTGAATAGTGAAGAAAAAGATATGAAAGATACAGTGATCACTAAGAATTTAAACCTTTCCTTCTCAGCCCACACCATGTCCTGTCCTGCTGTCAGCCTTGCACCATGTCCTGTCCTGCTGTCAGCCTTGCACCATGTCCTTGTCAGCCTTGCACCATGTCCTGTCCTGCTGTCAGCCTTGCACCATGTCCTTGTCAGCCTTGCACCATGTCCTGTCCTGCTGTCAGCCTTGCACCATGTCCTTGTCAGCCTTGCACCATGTCCTGTCCTGCTGTCAGCCTTGCACCATCTCCTTCTGCTGTCAGCCTTGCACCATGTCCTGTCCTGCTGTCAGCCTTGCACCATGTCCTTTCTTTCTGCTGTCAGCCCTGCACCATGTCCTTCCTTCTGCTGTCAGCCCTGCACCATGTCCTTTCTTTCTGCTGTCAGCCTTGCACCATGTCCTTCTGCTGTCAGCCTTGCACCATGTCCTTTCTTTCTGCTGTCAGCCTTGCACCATGTCCTTTCTTTCTGCTGTCAGCCCTGCACCATGTCCTTTCTTTCTGCTGTCAGCCTTGCACCATGTCCTTTCTTTCTGCTGTCAGCCTTGCACCATGTCCTTCTGCTGTCAGCCTTGCACCATGTCCTTTCTTTCTGCTGTCAGCCCTGCACCATGTCCTTTCTTTCTGCTGTCAGCCTTGCACAATGTCCTTCTGCTGTCAGCCCTGCACCATGTCCTTGCACCATGTCCTTTCTTTCTGCTGTCAGCCTTGCACCATGTCCTTTCTTTCTGCTGTCAGCCCTGCACCATGTCCTTTCTTTCTGCTGTCAGCCTTGCACCATGTCCTTTCTTTCTGCTGTCAGCCTTGCACCATGTCCTTCTGCTGTCAGCCTTGCACCATGTCCTTTCTTTCTGCTGTCAGCCCTGCACCATGTCCTTTCTTTCTGCTGTCAGCCCTGCACCATGTCCTTTCTTTCTGCTGTCAGCCTTGCACCATGTCCTTCTGCTGTCAGCCTTGCACCATGTCCTTTCTTTCTGCTGTCAGCCCTGCACCATGTCCTTTCTTTCTGCTGTCAGCCTTGCACAATGTCCTTCTGCTGTCAGCCCTGCACCATGTCCTTTCACCATGTCTTTTTGCTGCTGGCCTAGCAGCTGAACACATGCTGTCAGTGACAGGCTACCATGACACCGTGCACAATGTCAGCACTGAGGAAGAAAAGGTTTATTTAGAGACAGGACTACCTCACCGAGGTCACCGATAAGTGTAGAGGAAGCATCACCAGGACTACCACACCAAGGTCACCGATAAGTGTAGAGGAAGCATCACCAGGACTACCACACCGAGGTCATCGATAAGTGTAGAGGAAGCATCACCAGGACTACCACAGCGAGGTCACCGATAAGTGTAGAGGAAGCATCACCAGGACTACCACACCAAGGTCACCGATAAGTGTAGAGGAAGCATCACCAGGACTACCACACCAAGGTCACCGATAAGTGTAGAGGAAGCATCACCAGGACTACCACACCGAGGTCACCGATAAGTGTAGAGGAAGCATCACCAAAACCAATGCACAGAACTACAACCAAGCACAACACAACAGCACAACGTGGTCACTTCTCTGTCCGTGTCCGGTCCGTGTTCGTTGACGAAAGAACAACCTTCGTCCAATGGAAGACAATAAGAAAACTCGCGACTTTGCGCCGCCACCTTGGGTTCATCAGAGCGCCGCGGGATTATTCGCAGAGTCCAACTTGTTTCAGATCCGCGCTTTTGTCCACACACAAGTCAGAGTCTGCACACTTCGTCAGTGCGTGAAACAAGGGATTCCGAACTCCCCCTGCCAGCACCGCTCTCCTGCCGATTTTATCCCCCCCCTGCCCCCCACCCCACCCCCCCGCACACACACACACACACCCTCCACCCCCCCACCCCTTCTCCCTCCGTCCTTTATCTCCAAACAGTTCATGAGTAGAGGTGACGTCACAAGGCACAAATCACGTGGTGTTCTTTGCAAGAGGCAGCACAGTCTGACGCTTGGTCACAATGGTAATAGTTATCAGGATTGTTTTTGTGTGTGCGTGCGTGCGTGTGCGTGTGTGTGTGTGTGTGTGTGTGTGTGTGTAGTAGTAGTAGTAGTAGTTGTTGTTGTTGTTGTTGCTTGCTGCTGTTGTTAGATATCGTTTTATGATATATTGCTTAGCTTTCATTAATCTGGATATGTCTTGCTGCAAGATTTAGTTGTTAATAGGGTCTGTTTCCTGCAAGGCTTAGTTGTAAAATCTGGATGTGATTATTGCAACGCTTAGTTGTTGATCTTGACTGGTGTTATGGCAAGGCTCTGTGGTCAACATGGACGGGTAAAATGCACAGACACAAGGTCACTCTGTATACTCTTCTAAACGGCTTTTTTTTATCAACCTGGTTGCGTTCCGTGCAGTGTTGGACGGTCCTCAGACATACTTAGTTTGCTGCAGTGTTGGACGGTCCTCAGACATACTTAGTTTGCTGCAGGATTGGACGGTCCTCAGACATACTTAGTTTGCTGCAGGATTGGACGGTCCTCAGACATACTTAGTTTGCTGCAGTGTTGGACGGTCCTCAGACGTATTTAGTTTGCTGCAGTGTTGGACGGTCCTCAGACATACTTAGTTTCCTGCAGTGTTGGACGGTCCTCAGACATACCAAGTTTCCTGGACGGTCCTCAGACATACTTAGTTTGCTGCAGTGTTGGACGGTCCTCAGACGTACCAAGTTTCCTGCAGTGTTGGACGGTCCTCAGACATACTTAGTTTGCTGCAGTGTTGGACGGTCCTCAGACATACTTAGTTTGCTGCAGTGTTGGACGGTCCTCAGACATACTTAGTTTGCTGCAGTGTTGGACGGTCCTCAGACATACTTAGTTTGCTGCAGTGTTGGACGGTCCTCAGACATACTTAGTTTGCTGCAGTGTTGGACGGTCCTCAGACATACTTAATTTGCTGCAGTGTTGGACGGTCCTCGGACGTACTTAGTTTGCTGCAGTGTTGGACGGTCCTCAGACATACTTAGTTTGCTGCAGTGTTGGACGGTCCTCAGACATACCAAGGTTCCTGCAGTGTTGGACGGTCCTCGGACATAGTTTGCTGCAGTGTTGGACGGTCCTCAGACGTACCAAGTTTGCTGCAGTGTTGGACGGTCCTCAGACATACCAAGGTTCCTGCAGGATTGGACGGTCCTCAGACATAGTTTGCTGCAGTGTTGGACGGTCCTCAGACATATTTAGTTTGCTGCAGTGTTGGACGGTCCTCAGACATATTTAGTTTGCTGCAGTGTTGGACGGTCCTCGGACGTACCTAGTTTGCTGCAGTGTTGGACGGTCCTCAGACATACTTAGTTTCCTGCAGTGTTGGACGGTCCTCAGACATACCAAGTTTCCTGCAGTGTTGGACGGTCCTCAGACGTACTTAGTTTGCTGCAGTGTTGGACGGTCCTCAGACATACTTAGTTTGCTGCAGTGTTGGACGGTCCTCAGACATACTTAGTTTGCTGCAGTGTTGGACGGTCCTCAGACATACTTAGTTTGCTGCAGTGTTGGACGGTCCTCAGACATACCAAGTTTCCTGGACGGTCCTCAGACATACTTAGTTTGCTGCAGTGTTGGACGGTCCTCAGACATACTTAGTTTGCTGCAGTGTTGGACGGTCCTCAGACATACTTAGTTTGCTGCAGTGTTGGACAGTCCTCAGACATACTTAGTTTGCTGCAGTGTTGGACGGTCCTCAGACATACTTAGTTTGCTGCAGTGTTGGACGGTCCTCGGACGTACTTAGTTTGCTGCAGTGTTGGACGGTCCTCAGACATACTTAGTTTGCTGCAGTGTTGGACGGTCCTCAGACATACTTAGTTTGCTGCAGTGTTGGACGGTCCTCAGACATACCAAGGTTCCTGCAGTGTTGGACGGTCCTCAGACATAGTTTGCTGCAGTGTTGGACGGTCCTCAGACATACCAAGGTTCCTGCAGTGTTGGACGGTCCTCAGACATAGTTTGCTGCAGTGTTGGACGGTCCTCAGACGTACCAAGTTTGCTGCAGTGTTGGACGGTCCTCAGACATACCAAGGTTCCTGCAGGATTGGACGGTCCTCAGACATAGTTTGCTGCAGTGTTGGACGGTCCTCAGACGTACCAAGTTTGCTGCAGTGTTGGACGGTCCTCAGACATATTTAGTTTGCTGCAGTGTTGGACGGTCCTCAGACATATTTAGTTTGCTGCAGTGTTGGACGGTCCTCGGACGTACCTAGTTTGCTGCAGTGTTGGACGGTCCTCAGACATACTTAGTTTGCTGCAGTGTTGGACGGTCCTCAGACATACTGTCACGGACAAGGAGGGTTGTGCGTGCGTGTGTGTGAACGCTGCCACTTTTGGTTGACCCCTCTCCTTGTAGCTCTTCCGCGTGCTCCATGTAGCCAAGGAAGTGTATGGAATGCACGTGTTGCACTAGAAAACATGACGTGCATATTTCTAATTTGTGAGTTATAGAAAGTTTTCTCCTTTTGGAAAACCAGCACCATTAGTCAGTGGAGCAGGACACTCGGCCAGGTCAAGTGTAGGGTCCTATGGAGAGAGACGCTCAGCCGGTATTTTGGCCGGATCTCAGAAACCGTTGAGGTATTCATTCATTTATCTTAGTCGTTGCATTGATAAAATGATCTTACAGTTTGTAGTATTTGTTGTACAGCCGTCCGAAAATATACGTACCTGTATTATTAGTCGCTTTTGCTCTTCATGTGTTACCTGAATTTTTTACTGTCTGACGGTACATGTTCTTAATCTCTCATTTTCGTCGTAGAGTTATTTCCTAGTCTGGAACGTTACCAGTTTGCTTGAAACTGACACGTGGTTTTTTGCTTGAGTGTTTATTCTCTAATTCGGTATTACTTTCACCGTATTAGTTTCAAATTACCTCATGTATTCTGTTTAATGTGCTAGAATTACTATTTCTCCCAGTTCTGAATGTGGAAACAGTGAAGTAAAGTCTAGCCTACATTTGTTTGTGAGATTATTTTCCGTGGATTTGTAAACTACTTCGGGAATTAATATTTCGTAGAAAGACTGAAAAACCATTCAGTTTGTTCAGATTGCTTTGCCAGTAAACCATGATAGGATTTAAGGGGAGTGAATGAGTCACTGTCCATAATGTAACGTAGTGCTATTGTGATTCCCCTTCCGCCCCGAGATGGTGGGCGGCGGCGGAATCCTACCAAAATCGTGGATAATTCACTAGAACTTAGCCGCAGATTCTAGGTTTTTGTCTAGGGAACTCCATTCTTCCTGTGTGGAGACTCAACTTCATCCCCCGCTGTTTGAGTGGCCGTCTTCCGCCTGGGGAGCTCGAGCGTCGCTGGTGGACGTGTTTCCCCAAGCGCAACACCAGAGTCCACCTTCCAGAACTACGAACTGTGTGGTGCCAGTTTCTATCCCCCCCCCCCCCCCCCCCCCCCCCCCCACCTAAGCTATTACTGGGAAAAAGACAAACTGTCACAGAAGAGGGTGACGAAGGGAAAATTGTGGGTGTTCCTCATGTGGAAGAGGAAAACGAACAGACTTCTTTTCTTTGTGGTGTCTAATTAAGTATTGTATCGTGTCTGTGATTTTTTGTTAAAGTATTTGGAGTAAATGTTTTGTATCTGTTTATTCGAGGCTTTTGTTTGGATAAAGGTGAGAGAGCGTGAGAGAGTTGGCCATAACTTTAGTTTGAAAAGTTGCACGCGACACATACCAAGGTTCCTGCAGTGTTGGACGGTCCTCGGACGTACTTAGTTTGCTGCAGTGTTGGACGGTCCTCAGACGTACTTAGTTTGCTGCAGTGTTGGACGGTCCTCAGACGTACTTAGTTTGCTGCAGTGTTGGACGGTCCTCAGACATACTTAGTTTGCTGCAGTGTTGGACGGTCCTCAGACATACTTAGTTTGCTGCAGTGTTGGACGGTCCTTCAGACATACCAAGGTTCCTGCAGTGTTGGACGGTCCTCGGACGTACTTAGTTTGCTGCAGTGTTGGACGGTCCTCAGACGTACTTAGTTTGCTGCAGTGTTGGACGGTCCTCAGACATACTTAGTTTGCTGCAGTGTTGGACGGTCCTCAGACATACTTAGTTTGCTGCAGTGTTGGACGGTCCTCAGACATACTTAGTTTGCTGCAGTGTTGGACGGTCCTCAGACGTACCAAGTTTCCGGGCTGGGTCCCCCGTTCTCTGTGGAAAGCCGACCTTGATCCTCCCGCAATATCCACGGAGCAAAGTTGGGTGCGTTATTTATTTCAGTTCATGCCAGAAGAAAACCCTTCACCTGACTCTTCAGTCGCACTTAATCACGTGGTTGTTCCCCTTGGCACAGGGCCTACGTGACCCAACGCACGTTTTTGATGGACGCCAAGTCAACAGTGAGGATTTGATACAGCCCCTAATGTCAGAACCTTACCTTATTAACCTGGGTATAACACTACCTGTAACGTCTGAACCATACCTTATTAATCTGGATTTAATACTGCCTGTAACGTATGAACCGTATCTTATCAATCTAGATTCAATGCAGCTTGTAACGTCTGAACCGTACCTTATTAATGTGGATTTAATACTGCCTGGAATGAACCGTGCCTTATTAATCTGGATTTAAAGCAGCAATGTTAGGTTGTTAATCTGGCAACGCTTCCTACGCGAAAGAAAGAAAGAAAGAATGTTTTGTGACAGTATGCTGACCATTAAAAAAAGAAACAAAGCAACAAAATATTTTCCCCCTGATTCAGAACGCTATATCAATCTCTTTGTTATCACCACTTTTAAAACAACGATAACAACAACAAAAATGAATAAAATAAAAACTGCCTTTCTATACCCATGGCTGCATGATACTCAACTTCATGGTTGTTGTACCAGGATTCAATAAACGAATTAGTATTGCAGTTCCGCACATTAAGTTAGGACTCAATCCTTTTTACATATATAGCTGCTTAAAACTCAGTTTCATGGATGCTAGAACAGGGTTCAACAAACAAATTAACGATGCAGTCCCACACAATCACTCCGAATCCCACACATCATTCAGTCATCACACAAGGAGGGACAAGGGAAATACTAACATGAAGTGTACGGATATTGCATCAAGCTAAGTTCAGTATCAAGGGTATTGCACTGAATTGGGAAGACATTGAGCTGTGTCTCTCTGGAAGAGAGCTCTGAAAGATGTATGTATCATGTTTCAATGTTTGTATGGTGTGCCTGAAAGATGTATGTATCATGTTTCAATGTTTGTATGGTGTGCCTGAAAGATGTATGTATCATGTTTCAATGTTTGTATGGTGTGTCTGAAAGATGTATGTATCACGTTTCAATGTTTGTATGGTGTGTCTGAAAGATGTATGTATCACGTTTCAATGTTTGTACAGTGTGCCTGAAAGATGTATGTATCACGTTTCAATGTTTGTACGGTGTGCCTGAAAGATGTATGTATCATGTTTCAATGTTTGTATGGTGTGTCTGAAAGATGTATGTATCATGTTTCAATGTTTGTACGGTGTGTCTGAAAGATGTATCATGTTTCAATGTTTGTACGGTGTGTCTGAAAGATGTATGTATCATGTTTCAATGTTTGTATGGTGTGTCTGAAAGATGTATGTATCATGTTTCAATGTTTGTATGGTGTGTCTGAAAGATGTATGTATCACGTTTCAGTGTTTGTACAGTGTGCCTGAAAGATGTATGTATCACGTTTCAATGTTTGTACAGTGTGCCTGAAAGATGTATGTATCACGTTTCAGTGTTTGTACAGTGTGCCTGAAAGATGTATGTATCATGTTTCAATGTTTGTATGGTGTGTCTGAAAGATGTATGTATCACGTTTCAATGTTTGTACAGTGTGTCTGAAAGATGTATGTATCACGTTTCAATGTTTGTACGGTGTGCCTGAAAGATGTATGTATCACGTTTCAATGTTTGTATGGTGTGTCTGAAAGATGTATGTATCACGTTTCAATGTTTGTATGGTGTGTCTGAAAGATATATGTATCACGTTTCAATGTTCTCAGTGGGCACATGAAATAAACCTTTTGCCTTGCCTGGTCTTGCCGTTAGGCATACGTTTGTACAATTTAAAGCAAAAAAAAATGCTGCTTGTTCTCGGTGTTTTGTTGGTGTTGGTGTTGGTGGTGTCGTTGTTGTTATAGTTGTTGTTACTCTTTTACTTGTTGCCGTTTCTCCGTTGGGTGACAACGTTGAAGGTCAGAACCTCCTGTAGGTGACGTCACCGGAACTGCTGCGTGGCAGTGCATGCTGGGAATGAGCGTTGTATCGTGTGTCCTCTCGGGCTTTCTCTGTCCTGCACAGCAGTCACATCGCCACCATGACAGGACAGTACGATGCAGTACAGTACATATATCAAGCACAAACATCAGCGTTAGTATACAGCAGCTTGTATTGCTATTAACCGCAACTACTAAGTTTACTATCACCTTCCATGACAATCCACACAC
>NC_134885.1:43306043-43338543 GCF_041734735.1 Babylonia areolata | reverse complement strand
CTATGACAGATCTGTTGTGACTCACACCATACAACACCCTGTGACAGATCTGTTGTGACTCACACCATACAACACTCAATGACAGATCTGTTGTGACTCACACCGTACAACACTCAATGACAGATCTGTTGTGACTCACACCATACAACACTCAATGACAGATCTGTTGTGACTCACACCATACAACACTCAATGACAGATCTGTTGTGACTCACACCATACAACACCCTATGACAGATCTGTTGTGACTCACACCATACAACACCCTGTGACAGATCTGTTGTGACTCACACCATACAACACCCTGTGACAGATCTGTTGTGACTCACACCATACAACACTCAATGACAGATCTGTTGTGACTCACACCATACAACACCCTATGACAGATCTGTTGTGACTCACACCATACAACACTCAATGACAGATCTGTTGTGACTCACACCATACAACACCCTATGACAGATCTGTTGTGACTCACACCATACAACACTCTGTGATCTGTTGTGACTCACACCATACAACACCCTATGACAGATCTGTTGTGACTCACACCATACAACACCCAGTGTCAGATTTGTTGTGACTCACACCATACAACACTCAATGATCTGTTGTGACTCACACCATACAACACCCTGTGACAGATCTGTTGTGACTCACACCGTACAACACCCAGTGACAGATCTGTTGTGACTCACACCATACAACACCCTATGACAGATCTGTTGTGACGCACACCGTACAACACCCAATGACAGATCTGTTGTGACTCACACCGTACAACACACTGTGTTCTGTTGTGACTCACACCATACAACACCCTGTGTCAGATCTGTTGTGACTCACACCGTACAACACTCTATGACAGATTTGTTGTGACTCACACTGTACAACACACTGTGTTCTGTTGTGACTCACACCATACAACACTCAATGACAGATCTGTTGTGACTCACACCATACAACACCCTATGACAGATCTGTTGTGACTCACACCGTACAACACCCTGTGACAGATCTGTTGTGACTCACACCATACAACACTCAATGACAGATCTGTTGTGACTCACACCGTACAACACCCTATGACAGATCTGTTGTGACTCACACCATACAACACCCTATGACAGATCTGTTGTGACTCACACCATACAACACTCAATGACAGATCTGTTGTGACTCACACCATACAACACTCAATGACAGATCTGTTGTGACTCACACCATACAACACCCTGTGACAGATCTGTTGTGACTCACACCATACAACACACTGTGTTCTGTTGTGACTCACACCATACAACACACTGTGATCTGTTGTGACTCACACCATACAACACCCTATGACAGATCTGTTGTGACTCACACCATACAACACTCAGTGATCTGTTGTGACTCACACCATACAACACTCAGTGATCTGTTGTGACTCACACCATACAACACTCAATGACAGATCTGTTGTGACTCACACCATACAACACTCAATGACAGATCTGTTGTGACTCACACCATACAACACTCAATGACAGATCTGTTGTGACTCACACCATACAACACTCAATGACAGATCTGTTGTGACTCACACCATACAACACTCAGTGATCTGTTGTGACTCACACCATACAACACTCAATGACAGATCTGTTGTGACTCACACCATACAACACTCAATGACAGATCTGTTGTGACTCACACCATACAACACTCAATGACAGATCTGTTGTGACTCACACCATACAACACTCAATGACAGATCTGTTGTGACTCACACCATACAACACTCAATGACAGATCTGTTGTGACTCACACCATACAACACCCTGTGACAGATCTGTTGTGACTCACACCATACAACACCCTGTGACAGATCTGTTGTGACTCACACCATACAACACTCAGTGACAGATCTGTTGTGACTCACACCATACAACACCCTGTGACAGATCTGTTGTGACTCACACCGTACAACACTCAATGACAGATCTGTTGTGACTCACACCATACAACACCCTGTGACAGATCTGTTGTGACTCACACCATACAACACTCAATGACAGATCTGTTGTGACTCACACCATACAACACCCTGTGACAGATCTGTTGTGACTCACACCGTACAACACTCAATGACAGATCTGTTGTGACTCACACCATACAACACCCTGTGACAGATCTGTTGTGACTCACACCATACAACACCCAATGACAGATCTGTTGTGACTCACACCATACAACACCCAGTGACAGATCTGTTGTGACTCACACCATACAACACCCTGTGACAGATCTGTTGTGACTCACACCATACAACAACCTATTACAGATCTGTTGTGACGCACACCGTACAACACTCAATGACCTTGCTGTAACAGTCCTCCACGGACGGAGGGAGGGAGGGGGGCGGAGAGGAAGACAGTAGGGAAGGTATGGGTAATTTCGAACGATCCAGTCGAAGCGACCAGGTCAATGTGTGTACTGTACAGATACCACTGTTGAATGGACAGTGACCACACTGCAGAATGGACAGTGACCACACTGCACAATGGACAACACTACACAATGGACAACACTGCACAATGGACAGTGACCACACTGCAGAATGGACAGTGACCACACTGCACAATGGACAGTGACCACACTGCAGAATGGACAGTGACCACACTGCAGAATGGACAGTGACCACACTGCGGAATGGACAGTGACCACACTGCGGAATGGACAGTGACCACACTGCGGAATGGACAGTGACCACACTGCAGAATGGACAACACTGCACAATGGACAACATTGCAGAATGCACAGTGACAACACTGCACAATGGACAGTGACAACACTGCACAATGGACAGTGACAACACTGCACAATGGACAGTGACCACACTGCGGAATGGACAGTGACCACACTGCAGAATGGACAGTGACCACACTGCGGAATGGACAGTGACCACACTGCAGAATGGACAACATTGCAGAATGGACAGTGACCACACTGCAGAATGGACAGTGACCACACTGCGGAATGGACAGTGACCACACTGCAGAATGGACAACATTGCAGAATGGACAGTGACAACACTGCACAATGGACAACACTGCACAATGGACAGTGACAACACTGCACAATGGACAGTGACAACACTGCAGAATGGACAGTGACCACACTGCGGAATGGACAGTGACCACACTGCGGAATGGACAGTGACCACACTGCAGAATGGACAACACTGCACAATGGACAACATTGCAGAATGCACAGTGACAACACTGCACAATGGACAGTGACAACACTGCACAATGGAAAACATTGCAGAATGGACAGTGACAACACTGCACAATGGACAGTGACAACACTGCACAATGGACAGTGACAACACTGCACAATGGACAGTGACAACACTGCACAATGGAAAACATTGCAGAATGGACAGTGACAACACTGCACAATGGAAAACATTGCAGAATGGACAGTGACAACACTGCACAATGCACAGTGACAACACTGCAGAATGGACAGGAAAACCCTGTGCAGAGACCCAGGCCGTGACACACAACCCACAGTGCTTGAGGAACCTGGTGAGCAGTTCTGAGCGGCGCTCCAATGACTTCACAGAGAAGAAGAAGAAAAGAAGAACAAGAACCAGAACCGGAACCAAAAGAAGGAAGAAGAAGATGATGAAGAAGAAGAAGAATAGAATCAGAATCAGAAACGGAATCAGAATCAGAATAATTGGAATCAGAACCGGAATCAGAATGAGAATTAGAATCAGAATCAGAACCGGAATCAGAATCAGAACCGGAATCAGAATCAGAATGGGAATCAGGAGCACACCTACCCCCGGTGCCTGGAAGCGGAAGGGGCGTGGCTCCACTGGTGCGCCCTGCAGACCCTGGAGAAGTGGCCCATCTTGCCGCACTGGTAGCAGCGCAGGTAGGGGTTGAAGGCGCCGCCACTCCGGGTGCCCTTGGTGCGGGGACGGGCCACAGTCACCCGCATCCTGCGACTGTTGAGCGTCCTGGGGTGGGGGGTGTGGGGGGCGTGGGGGGACAGAAACCGTTCAGTGACAGCGTGCTGTGTGTGTGTGTGTGTGTGTGTGTGTGTGTGTGTGTGTGAGTGTTGGTCAGTGAAGAAGCCATTGTCAGTGTTGGGAGGGAGGGTAGTATACAACTACAATAACAGCAACGAGAGCAACAGCAACACAACAACAAGACAACACAATAACAATCCATCGCGATGGAACACAAAAACGCAACACACCAACACATCACAACAACAACGCAACACACCAACACATCACAACAACAACGCAACACACCAACACATCACAACAACGCAACACACCAACACATCACAACAACGCAACACACCAACACATCACAACACTGCAACACACCAACACATCACAACACTGCAACACACCAACACATCACAACACTGCAACACACCAACACATCACAACAACAACGCAACACACCAACACATCACAAAAACGCAACACACCAACACATCACAACACTGCAACCGAACACGACATTAAAATCAACAACACACTACAACAACACAATAACCCCCCCCCCCCCCATCCTCCGCCCCCCCCCCCCCCCCCCCCTACCCCCACCTCCCCCCAGCACTCACTGTCCATCCATGGCCTGCACAGCTCTCCATGCGTCCTCCTTGTGGCGGAAGACGACGAAGGCAAAGCAGGGCTGTGTGCGGGCCACCCACACCTCCACCACCTCCCCGAACTGCCGGAACCTCCGCTGCAGTTCCCGGGGCGACGTCCCCGCCGCCAGGCTGCCCACGTGCACCCTCCGCCCCTCCCCACCCCCCTCCCGCCACTGCCCCTCACTGCTCACTCTCTCCACCCGTCGCCTGGCAGGGGGGCTCGGGGAGCGAGACAGGGAGGGGGAGGGGGAGGGCGATCTAGAGGGGGAGAGGGAGGGGGTGGTGGTGGTGGAGGTGGGAGAACGGGAGCGGCTCCTCATCATGATGAGTGAGAGAAAGATAGAGAGTGAGAGAGAGAGGTGTGGGGGGTGCGGGGGACCTGGGGGTGGTTGTACAGACAGCCTGGATTGACACGCTCCAAGAGTCTGTGTTTGAGTCTGATGCGTCACTTGCCAGGACGAAAGACAGTTTGATGCGTCACTTGCCAGGACGAAAGACAGTTTGATGCGTCACTTGCCAGGACAAAAGACAGTTTGATGCGTCACTTGGTGAGGACGAAAGACAGTTTGATGTGTCACTTGCCAGGACGAAAACAACAGTCTGATGCGTCACCTGGTAATGTTGAGAGAGACAGTTTGATGCGTCACTTGGTCAGGACGAAAGACAGTTTGATGCGTCACTTGTCAGGACAAAAGACAGTCTGATGCGTCACTTGTCAGGACGAAAGACAGTCTGATGCGTCACTTGTCAGGACGACAGACAGTCTGATGCGTCACTTGTCAGGACGAAAGACAGCTTGATGCGTCACTTGTCACGACGAAAGACAGTCTGATGCGTCACTTGTCAGGACGAAAGACAGTCTGATGCGTCACTTGTCAGGACAACAGACAGTCTGATGCGTCACTTGTCAGGACAACAGACAGTCTGATGCGTCACTTGTCAGGACGAAAGACAGTTTGATGCGTCACCTGGTAATGTTGAGAGAGACAGTTTGATGCGTCACCTGGTGAGGTTGAAGGAGACAGTTTGATGCGTCACCTGGTGAGGTTGAAGGAGACAGTTTGATGCGTCACTTGGTGAGGTTGAAGGAGACAGTTTGATGCGTCACCTGGTGAGGTTGAAAGAGACAGTTTGATGCGTCACCTGGTGAGGTTGAAAGAGACAGTTTGATGCGTCACTTGGTGAGGTTGAAAGACAGTTTGATGCGTCACCTGGTGAGGTTGAAAGAGACAGTTTGATGCGTTGCTTGTGAGGGATGACATCCACGTTGTCAGCGCCGTGAAGAGAAGCGCATGGAACCTACAGTCTCCCACACTACTGCTGCAACAGAAATTCATGAAACCATGTTCTTCATTTGTACTTCCAACTACTTCAAATATTGATCTCATTTTCACCCTCAACACCACCTCATTTCCACCCTCAATACCTCTTCATTTCTACCCTGAATACCACCTCATTTCCACCCTCAATACCTCTTCATTTCTACCCTGAATACCACCTCATTTCTACCCTCAACACCATCTCCTGGTCACGTATCTGTCTAGCATCTGTCTAGCAGATGCGGAGTAGCGTATAGGAATTTGTCCGAACGCAGTGACGCCTTTTGAGACACTGAAACTTGCATTCATCTCATGTCATTTACACCACAAAAGGTTAAAAACAACAAAATAGAACAAAAAAAGTACAGCAGGGAACGAGAAGACATTAAATGAAGCGAGCTTTTAAAACTGAAACGAACAAACAATAAGAAAGGCAAGGCCTTCAAGACTCAT
Organism: Babylonia areolata; assembly: GCF_041734735.1. NCBI lineage: Eukaryota > Metazoa > Mollusca > Gastropoda > Neogastropoda > Buccinidae > Babylonia > Babylonia areolata. Next base: position 43,332,103 of record NC_134885.1, on the reverse strand, counting down.
TTGTGATATACACTTAAAGGAAAATAAATTGATAATAATAATGATAATGAAACTCATAAAAATTAGTTTTGTTGAAATGTGTTCTCTATTCGTTATTACAATTATATAGAGCTTCCGTTAAAAAAAAAATCGGGGGGTTGGGGAGGGGAGTGGGGGGGGGGGGGGGGGGGGGGGGTCCACGCAGATTTGAACTTAGGATTTTCGAATCGAGAATGATTGGTTCAATCCACTGCGCTGACGCAGCTTCAACAATGATGTTAAACAATTATCATGTGAGCATGTTAGTTTAGTGGAATGATCGACAACGGTAATCGAAATGATAACGCTGTTTAACTCATGTTAGTTTGGTATATTTGAGGCATTTAAGAAGTCTGAGGTAAAAGACACGTTCCCATCACTTTAAACACCTGCAATATGTGTCCGTTTTTAACAGATCTGCAGATATCCATGTTCGACAAGCTCTTAACACTCACTGAGAAACTACGACACCGTCCATTTCTCTTTTCTGATCATTCTAGTTACTTCAGTATCCACTTAAAAACATTCATATGCAGTAAACGGGTCGATAATTATTGAAGAAATTCCTTTGATTTGGTGGTAAAGGAGATGCTGCCATCGCGTCAGGCTTTGCTGTTTTGTCAAGATCTCCACAGACCAGTGTAGACAAGGTTGACATGAACTCCGAGAAACGGTCGATTCAAATTTTCTTGTATTTTCTTGATCTAGTTAATTCCACAAAAGAATATTCATATGCAGTAAACACGTCGGTAACGTAGTTTGTGCAACTGTATGTGTTTTGTCAAGAATGTGTATTTCTTTGCTTTTAATTGCGATCAAGAAAAACGACGTGATGACGTCTTCTTAACACACACCACCTGCATTGGGGCAGCTGCAAAGGGGAAACAGTGTTTTCGAAATACGGATCGAGCACCAACGAAATAAACCGTTAATAATTCGGAAATACGGCTAAATTCGTGAGACTTTCAACCTATTATTGGTTTAACTGTGAAGCTTTTTCCTACTATGTTTTAGCCAAGTGTTGGTAGACAAAGTATTTCCAGAGAAAATGGCAATGTTGAAGTTTACTTCACACACACACACACACACACACACACAACTGAACACTGGGTTATGATATGGACTCACTTTGTTTGCACAAGTGAATCAAAAAGGAAGGGATGAAATAACTGAACAATGATTGAACAAAGGAGTAAGCAGAATAGAATGTGTTGAAATAAAAGATACATGGAAGGCAAATGACTGAAATAAAAGATTACAAACGAACCACGTTCAGTACATGTGCACTCCAACACACGTGTGCACATTTCCACAAGCATGGTATCAGGAGGACAAAAGACACGTGCAAACCAAAGGCCATCATGGCCAACACGTGACTGACCTGTTTCACCATGTGGCTCTCAGCACAGCGGGAACAGAGCACTGTTCAGAGAGGTGACACTGCACACCCTGACACAACCATTGAGCACCGTTCAGAGAGGTCACACAGCACACCCTGACACAACCATTGAGCACCGTTCAGAGAGGTCACACAGCACACCCTGACACAACCATTGAGCACCGTTCAGAGAGGTGACACAGCACACCCTGACACAACCATTGAGCACTGTTCAGAGAGGTGACACTGCACACCCTGACACAACCATTGAGCACCGTTCAGAGAGGTGACACTGCACACCCTGACACAACCATTGAGCACTGTTCAGACAGGTGACACTGCACACCCTGACACAACCATTGAGCACTGTTCAGAGAGGTGACACAGCACACCCTCAGCACACAGCACACCCTCACACAACCCCAGAGCAGCCTTCAGAGAGGTGACACACACCACACACTCACACAAAAGCAAAAATCAATTGTTGCCTATCTAATTTACCATCATGAAAATAAATCTTGACTTGACTTGACAGCCACGGGTACAACTTGCACGGGCCTGCCGTTAGCCCACAGCAGGTGAAGAAGACACCATCGATTTGTGAACGACAGCTTCACTGCCTGAGGGCTGCCAGTTTGCCCCACACCCCTGCTCTGCAGCTGAACTGAGCACACCGGTGACAGGGGAAAGAGTGCACCCCTCACTTCAATTCTCCACCCCCGGATCAAATCGTCTCCCAGGAACACACCGGGATGTTCTGGACTGCCTTTCCCTCGTTTCCCGGCTGTTCTGGGCGTTAAAATACTGTTTTCCACCCTCTGCTGTATCCACAGGTACCCGTGTAGCTATCAGAGTTTACCCTGAGTTATCACTGTAGTTATCAGAGTTTATCCAGAGTTATCCGTGTAGCTCACAGAGTTTACCCTTGTAGCTATCAGAGTTTACCCTGAGTTATCCGTGTAGCTCACAGAGTTTACCCAGAGTTATCCGTGTAGCTCACAGAGTTTACCCAGAGTTATCCGTGTAGTTATCAGAGTTTACCCTGAGTTATCCGTGTAGCTCACAGAGTTTACCCAGAGTTATCCGTGTAGCTCACAGAGTTTATCCAGAGTTATCCGTGTAGCTCACAGAGTTTACCCAGAGTTATCCGTGTAGTTATCAGAGTTTACCCTGAGTTATCCGTGTAGCTCACAGAGTTTACCCAGAGTTATCCGTGTAGTTATCAGAGTTTATCCAGAGTTATCCGTGTAGCTCACAGAGTTTATCCAGAGTTATCCATGTAGCTCACAGAGTTTATCCAGAGTTATCCATGTAGCTCACAGAGTTTATCCAGAGTTATCCGTGTAGCTCACAGATTTTACCCAGAGTTATCCATGTAGTTATCAGAGTTTACCCAGAGTTATCCGTGTAGCTCACAGATTTTACCCAGAGTTATGCGTGTAGCTCACAGAGTTTACCCTGAGTTATCCGTGTAGCTCACAGAGTTTATCCAGAGTTATCCATGTAGTTATCAGAGTTTATCCAGTTATCCGTGTAGCTCACAGAGTTTACCCAGAGTTATCCATGTAGTTATCAGAGTTTATCCAGTTATCCGCGTAGCTCACAGAGTTTATCCAGAGTTATCCATGTAGCTCACAGAGTTTACCCAGAGTTATCCGTGTAGTTATCAGAGTTTACCCAGAGTTATCCGTGTAGCTCACAGAGTTTACCCAGAGTTATCCGTGTAGCTATCAGAGTTTACCCTGAGTTATCCATGTAGCTCACAGAGTTTACCCAGAGTTATCCGTGTAGCTCACAGAGTTTATCCAGAGTTATCCGTGTAGCTCACAGAGTTTACCCAGAGTTATCCGTGTAGCTCACAGAGTTTACCCAGAGTTATCCGTGTAGCTCACAGAGTTTACCCAGAGTTATCCGTGTAGCTCACAGAGTTTACCCAGAGTTATCCGTGTAGCTCACAGAGTTTACCCAGAGTTATCCGTGTAGCTCACAGAGTTTATCCAGAGTTATCCATGTAGCTCACAGAGTTTACCCAGAGTTATCCGTGTAGCTCACAGAGTTTACCCAGAGTTATCCATGTAGCTCACAGAGTTTACCCTGAGTTATCCCTGTAGTTATCAGAGTTTACCCTGAGTTATCCGTGTAGCTCACAGAGTTTATCCAGAGTTATCCGTGTAGCTCACAGAGTTTACCCAGAGTTATCCGTGTAGCTATCAGAATTTACCCTGAGTTATCCCTGTAGTTATCAGAGTTTATCCAGAGTTATCCATGTAGCTCACAGAGTTTATCCAGAGTTATCCATGTAGCTCACAGAGTTTACCCAGAGTTATCCGTGTAGCTCACAGAGTTTACCCTGAGTTATCACTGTAGTTATCAGAGTTTATCCAGAGTTATCCGTGTAGCTCACAGAGTTTACCCTTGTAGCTATCAGAGTTTACCCTGAGTTATCCCTGTAGTTATCAGAGTTTACCCAGAGTTATCCCTGTAGCTATCAGAGTTTACCCAGAGTTATCCGTGTAGCTCACAGAGTTTACCCTGAGTTATCCCTGTAGCTATCAGAGTTTACCCTGAGTTATCCCTGTAGTTATCAGAGTTTATCCAGAGTTATCCATGTAGCTCACAGAGTTTACCCAGAGTTATCCGTGTAGCTCACAGAGTTTACCCAGAGTTATCCGTGTAGCTCACAGAGTTTACCCAGAGTTATCCGTGTAGTTATCAGAGTTTACCCTGAGTTATCATTATTATTATTATTATTATTATTATTATTGTCATCAGCACCATAAGCATTTACGCCTAATCTTGAAAATAAGCCCTAGGCGTTTACAAATAGAACACATGTAAATATCAAAAAGGAAAAAAATTAACACAAGATACCAAACATTATTAAAAATCATTCATCCCCACACACCCACACACCCACAACACACACACACACACACACACACACACACACACAGCACAGCACATAATCGTAAACAGTACACAGTCAAAAATACAACCAGCAAATTCTCAGTGAGTTTCAGTTTCAGTTTCAGTAGCTCAAGGAGGCGTCACTGCGTTCGGACAAATCCATATACGCTACACCACATCTGCCAAGCAGATGCCTGACCAGCAGCGTAACCCAACGCGCTTAGTCAGGCCTTGAAAAAAAAAAAAAAAAAATCTCAGTGAAACATCAAAACTCACTTACTCACTAATAGTCATTTTATTCCTACAGAGGCTACCCCGAGTTACTCGTGTAGCTAACAGATTTTACCCTATGTTATCCGAGTAGTTATCCTACCAAAAACCACGTGACCTGACTTCAAACCTTGTTTCCTTAAATGATTGCCGCCCCGTCCAAAGCCCTGACCCCAGTTGTCATGAAATGTTTAGAACGCATCGTCCTGGAGCAGATTCTGGCATACACAACACCCTTCCATGATCAATACCTGTTTGCATATAGATCCAACCAGAGTACAGCTGATGCCACACTTACAGTCTTACACCATGCATACACTCACCTGGAAAAACCAAATTCGTTCGTCCGCATTTTATTCACCGACTTTTCATCGGCATTTAATGCTATTCAGCCACATCTCATGGTACGTAAGCTTCTTTCATTCAACATCAGTACAAACCTCACTTTATGGGTGAACAGTTTTCTTGTTCAGAGAACTCAGTCCGTTTTGGACAAGCTCTGTCTTCTGTGAAGACAGCTTCCACTGGTGCCCCTCAAGATACAGTCTTGTCACCTGTTCTTTTCACACTTTATACAAATGACTGCACTGGCCCAGACACAAATATTTTAAATAAGTATTCTGATGACTCAGCCCTAGAAGATCTGTCAGATTCTGATGCTGTGTATTTCGAGCAAGTTAAGAAAAATACCTCCTTGTGTAAAGATAACTATTTAGATCTTAATTTTCAGAAAACTAAAGAAATGATACTTGATTCCAGAAAAAAATGGATCTCCAATTCCTGACCTGTTCATCAATGATGTAAATGTTGAAAGTGTGCATGGATACACATACCTAGGAACTATTCTTGAAAATTACTCCTAATGCAAACTTTATTTACAAAAAGTCCCAGACTCACATCTATTGTCTGCAGAAACTCTGAAACATCAGAGTTAATTCGAATGTACTTCAATGATTTTATATCTCTTTTTTTTATTATTGAATCTGTGTTAGCTTTCTCTTTTATATGCTGGCATGGTGGTTTCGCTGTGAAGAATATGAATATACTGGACAAAGCTGTGAATGTGTGCAGTAAGGTCGTGGATGTGGGACAGGACAGCTTGAGTGAAGTGCACAATGTCAGAGTACGATATAAAACCACACGCATTTCAAGTGACAGGCTGGCAAATTATCATCAACTCTTACCTTCAGACAAACGTTTGTGTTCCAAAATTTAAAACAAACCAAACCAGATGCACCTTTATTCCAACGTCAGTTCAGCTATAAAACAACAATGATTAATAATCAAATATGTGACTAAAATGTATGCCAGAGTGTATGTACATGGAATATATTTTAACTCAAAATACTGTTGAATTGCATAATATTACATGTCTATGACCACTTTTAGTATGGTATTTTATGCCTGTCCTTTAACTGTGATTTTCATTGCAGATGTATAACTGTGATAATGTGTGTATGGTTTATTCTAAGAATTCTTTTAAGGGTTTCTGTTGTTATTATCTAACGTGGTTATTAATTGTATGCATGTGTTGCCCTTGGTTGACATTTAAGCATTTTATGTCCTATGTATGCATGTTGAATGAACGTGGTTTTTGTTAACGTATATATCGATATGATTTATATCACAAATGAATTTCCCTTGTTAAGATATTAAAGTATTCTGTTACGTCAAATTTGTACATTTTCGATTCTGGAGGAAATAACCAAATTAAATCTAAAGCGACATGGATGGTTAAAATATGTGGGCCGACTAACATAATTATGCATCCTAAGGTTACATATTGTGTGTGTGTGTGTGTGTGTGTGTGTGTGTGTGTGTGTGTGTGTGTGTGTGTGTGTGTTTGTGTGTGTGTGTGTGTGTGAGAGAGAGAGAGAGAGAGTGTGTGTGTGTGTGTGTGTGTGTGTGACAGAGGGACACGCGCGCGCGCGCGCGCACGCACACACACACACACACACACACACACACACACACACACACACACACACTCAGACGCGCACGCGCGCGCTATGACGTTGCAAACATGAAAAATACTATTTAAAAAGGCACATAGTTTATTGCTGGTAACAGTACAAAATGTTAGTATTTCCCATTGGGAACAATGTCACAGTACAAAATGTTAGTATTTCCCATTGGGAACAATGTCTGTAGTATTAAAATGCAAACAATGAATAAATAAACAAAACAATCAAACAAAACCATATTCGTTGTCATGTGCTCGACAATTTTCCGCTTGATCAAACTCACAAACTTACCCGCTTACTTTTAAAGCACTAGTCATCATTGACCTCTTCATTTTCCACTTGATCAAAGTCACAAACTTCCGAGCTTGCTTGCAAAATTTTATTTAACATTGACCTCTTAATTTTCTGAAAAAATAAAAATAAAAAAACAGTATGTTTCAAGTCATAAAACAAATATCCAAAACAATAAGCCTAGAACTGTGAAAATGGTCTGGAGATATACCACTCAAGATAAACTGTGTGAATTTTCAGCCTTCCAGAGTTATTTCCCCACTTCTGTCATCATTGACATCACTATGCACGTGTCACATACGTGCAGGGCAGTGAAGGGGAAGTAATGGTTATCCATGACTGCTTCATCTGCTGGGAACGGCCTCAGTCCAAAACAATTAGTTTTTTTTTCTCTTTAATTTATTCTCTTGCCTTGTGTATTTCGCGCTGAGTTTCTGGTCATAAGACAGCCTTTCAACGCCGAAGTGGCTTTGCAGCTGATTACAATGAATAAGGAAAAGAAAAATATTGAGTGGACAATGTTGGATGTGGCGATAATTGAATTGGACCATGAACATCAACTGATAAGGCCTACTGAATTCCTCTAAATCTTTAACAAAAGACTCTCCTGAATCAGTTCCTTGAAGCACTTTAAAGACTTCAATCACACACACACACACACACACACACACACACAAGCACGCACGCACGCACACACACACAAACTATTATGTCCTGTAAATTGCTTATCCCGTTTCCCTGGTTAAATAAAATAGTCATTTCCTCTCTCTCTCTCTCTCTCTCTCTCTCTCTCTCTCGTTACCTTTCCCCAAGTCCCTTTACACAAGAAAATTCTAAACTGGTAAAACAACAGAAGATCCACTCAAACAAAATGTACACACACATGCACGAAAATCAAACAAAGCAAAGACAAACATCGCCAAAAGGTCAATATACACTCCTACAAAATAGATAACTAAAATACTGATTATCATCATTATCATATGAATGTACAAAAAATGATGTATTTGCAAAGAAGTAAAAATACAGGTGAAAATCATGACGACGATGTACAGAGATGCCATTTTACTGCTTCGTGAATACCCTCGATGACATGTAAAATTAATACACTTTTGTTTTTCTTTTTCGTGTGCATGATTTTTTTTTTCTTTCAAGAATTTCACTCCACTGATATGACTGGAAACATCTATGGAGTGTGATGTTGTTAGTTGTTGTTCTTGATTGTGTGGAGTGTGATGTTGTTAGTTGTTGCTGTTGTTGTTGATTGTGTGGAGTGTGATGTTAATAGTTGTTGCTGTTGTTGTTGATTGTGTGGAGTGTCATGTTAATAGTTGTTGCTGTTGTTGTTGATTGTGTGGAGTGTGATGTTAATAGTTGTTGCTGTTGTTGTTGATTGTGTGGAGTGTGATGTTAATAGTTGTTGCTGTTGTTGTTGATTGTGTGGAGTGTGATGTTAATAGTTGTTGCTGTTGTTGTTGTTGATTGTGTGGAGTGTGATGTTAATAGTTGTTGCTGTTGTTGTTGTTGATTGTGTGGAGTGTGATGTTAATAGTTGTTGCTGTTGTTGTTGTTGATTGTGTGGAGTGTGATGTTGTTAGTTGTTGCTGTTGCTGTTGTTGATTGTGTGGAGTGTGATGTTGTTAGTTGTTGCTGTTGTTGTTGTTGATTGTGTGGAGTGTGATGTTAATAGTTGTTGCTGTTGTTGTTGATTGTGTGGAGTGTCATGTTAATAGTTGTTGCTGTTGTTGTTGATTGTGTGGAGTGTGATGTTAATAGTTGTTGCTGTTGTTGTTGATTGTGTGGAGTGTGATGTTAATAATTGTTGTTGTTGTTGTTGATTGTGTGGAGTGTGATGTTAATAGTTGTTGTTGTTGTTGATTGTGTGGAGTGTGATGTTGTTAGTTGTTGTTGTTGTTGATTGTGTGGAGTGTGATGTTAATAGTTGTTGCTGTTGTTGTTGTTGATTGTGTGGAGTGTGATGTTAATAGTTGTTGCTGTTGTTGTTGTTGATTGTGTGGAGTGTGATGTTAATAGTTGTTGCTGTTGTTGTTGTTGATTGTGTGGAGTGTGATGTTAATAGTTGATGCTGTTGTGGTTGTTGATTGTGTGGAGTGTGATGTTGTTAGTTGTTGCTGTTGTTGTTGTTGATTGTGTGGAGTGTGATGTTAATAGTTGTTGCTGTTGTTGTTGTTGATTGTGTGGAGTGTGATGTTAATAGTTGTTGCTGTTGTTGTTGTTGATTGTGTGGAGTGTGATGTTGTTAGTTGTTGCTGTTGTTGTTGTTGATTGTGTGGAGTGTGATGTTGTTAGTTGTTGCTGTTGTTGTTGTTGATTGTGTGGAGTGTGATGTTGTTAGTTGTTGCTGTTGTTGTTGTTGATTGTGTGGAGTGTGATGTTAATAGTTGTTGCTGTTGTTGTTGTTGATTGTGTGGAGTGTGATGTTGTTAGTTGTTGCTGTTGTTGTTGATTGTGTGGAGTGTGATGTTGTTAGTTGTTGCTGTTGTTGTTGTTGATTGTGTGGAGTGTGATGTTGTTAGTTGTTGCTGTTGTTGTTGTTGATTATGTGGAGTGTGATGTTAATAGTTGTTGCTGTTGTTGTTGTTGATTGTGTGGAGTGTGATGTTGTTAGTTGTTGCTGTTGTTGTTGTTGATTGTGTGGAGTGTGATGTTGTTAGTTGTTGCTGTTGTTGTTGTTGATTGTGTGGAGTGTGATGTTGTTAGTTGTTGCTGTTGTTGTTGTTGATTGTGTGGAGTGTGATGTTGTTAGTTGTTGCTGTTGTTGTTGTTGATTGTGTGGAGTGTGATGTTGTTAGTTGTTGCTGTTGTTGTTGATTATGTGGAGTGTGATGTTAATAGTTGTTGCTGTTGTTGTTGATTGTGTGGAGTGTGATGTTAATAGTTGTTGTTGTTGTTGTTGATTGTGTGGAGTGTGATGTTAATAGTTGTTGCTGTTGTTGTTGTTGATTGTGTGGAGTGTGATGTTGTTAGTTGTTGCTGTTGTTGTTGATTGTGTGGAGTGTGATGTTGTTAGTTGTTGCTGTTGTTGTTGTTGATTGTGTGGAGTGTGATGTTGTTAGTTGTTGCTGTTGTTGTTGTTGATTATGTGGAGTGTGATGTTAATAGTTGTTGCTGTTGTTGTTGTTGATTGTGTGGAGTGTGATGTTGTTAGTTGTTGCTGTTGTTGTTGTTGATTGTGTGGAGTGTGATGTTGTTAGTTGTTGCTGTTGTTGTTGTTGATTGTGTGGAGTGTGATGTTGTTAGTTGTTGCTGTTGTTGTTGTTGATTGTGTGGAGTGTGATGTTGTTAGTTGTTGCTGTTGTTGTTGTTGATTGTGTGGAGTGTGATGTTGTTAGTTGTTGCTGTTGTTGTTGATTATGTGGAGTGTGATGTTAATAGTTGTTGCTGTTGTTGTTGATTGTGTGGAGTGTGATGTTAATAGTTGTTGTTGTTGTTGTTGATTGTGTGGAGTGGGATGTTAATAGTTGTTGCTGTTGTTGTTGATTGTGTGGAGTGGGATGTTAATAGTTGTTGCTGTTGTTGTTGTTGATTATGTGGAGTGTGATGTTGTTAGTTGTTGCTGTTGTTGTTGTTGATTATGTGGAGTGTGATGTTGTTAGTTGTTGTTGTTGTTGTTGTTGATTGTGTGGAGTGTGATGTTGATAGTTGTTGCTGTTGTTGCTGTTGATTGTGTGGAGTGTGAAGTTAATAGTTGTTGCTGTTGTTGTTGTTGATTATGTGGAGTGTGATGTTGTTAGTTGTTGCTGTTCTGGTTGTTGATTGTGTGGAGTGTGATGTTGTTAGTTGTTGCTGTTGTTGTTGTTGATTGTGTGGAGTGTGATGTTGTTAGTTGTTGCTGTTGTTGTTGTTGATTGTGTGGAGTGTGATGTTAATAGTTCTTGCTGTTGTTGTTGTTGATTGTTTGCTTGATTTGCATTTCTCCATCTTTGCACAAGGAGTCTGCTTTCAGTTTGTTTTCATCAAAAATGTTATAATGGCTTTTCTTTTTTTTTTCACTCCTGGTAGTGGAGTGAAGAGAGGGTCAGAGGGTCGTGTTTGTTTATTTCTTCTTCTTCTTGTTCTTCTTCTTCTTGTTCTTCTTGTTCTTCTTGTTCTTCTTGTTCTTCTTCTTCTTCTTCTTCTTGTTGTTCTTGTTCTTCTTCTTCTTCTTGTTCTTCTTCTTCTTCTTCTTCATTTTTGGTTGTTATTGTGAGGGTGCATCATGTTGTTAGGGGTGGATCCTGATGTCATGTTGTGAGGGTGGATCATGTTGTGAGGGTGGATCATGTTGTCAGGGTGAATCATGTTGTCACGTTGTGAGGGTGCATCATGTTGTTAGGGGTGGATCCTGATGTCATGTTGTGAGGGTGCATCATGTTGTTAGGGGTGGATCCTGATGTCATGTTGTGAGGGTGCATCATGTTGTTAGGGGTGGATCCTGATGTCATGTTGTGAGGGTGCATCATGTTGTTAGGGGTGGATCCTGATGTCATGTTGTGAGGGTGCATCATGTTGTTAGGGGTGGATCCTGATGTCATGTTGTGAGGGTGCATCATGTTGTTAGGGGTGGATCCTGATGTCATGTTGTGAGGGTGCATCATGTTGTTAGGGGTGGATCCTGATGTCATGTTGTGAGGGTGCATCATGTTGTTAGGGGTGGATCCTGATGTCATGTTGTGAGGGTGCATCATGTTGTTAGGGGTGGATCCTGATGTCATGTTGTGAGGGTGCATCATGTTGTTAGGGGTGGATCCTGATGTCATGTTGTGAGGGTGGATCATGTTGTCAGGGTGGATCATGTTGTCATGTTGTCAGGGTGAATCATGTTGTCATGTTGTGAGGGTGGATCATGTTGTCAGGGTGGATCATGTTGTCAGAGTGGATGTTGTCAGGGCGGATCATGTTGTCAGGGTGGATCATGTTGTCAGGGTGGATGTTGTCAGGGTGGATCATGTTGTCATGGTGTCAGGGTGGATCATGTTGTCAGGGTGGATCATGTTGACAGGGTGTGGGTGGCTGCACGGAAGGCCTGGATCATGTCCGACATGGTCTGTTCATCCAGAGACGGGTTGGAGTTACTGCCGTGGGACAGGATCAGATGTTGTCTGCAACACACACACACACACACACACACACACACACACACACACACACACACACACACACACACACACACACACACACACACAGAAGCAGACAATTCTGTGAGGACAGCAATGGCTGAATCATACTTCCGTAAGTGTTCTGTGTAAATGGCACAATGTTCTATAAAGACACATGTGTTCTGTAGTGACAGGATTATAGCCCCTGTGTTTGTGGAGATGGCACAATGTTCTATAAAGACACATGTGTTCTGTAGTGACAGGATTATAGCCCCGGTGTTTGTGGAGATGGCACAATGTAAAGACACATGTGTTCTGTAGTGACAGGATTATAGCCCCTGTGTTTGTGGAGATGGCACAATGTTCTATAAAGACACATGTGTTCTGTAGTGACAGGATTATAGCCCCTGTGTTTGTGGAGATGGCACAATGTAAAGACACATGTGTTCTGTAGTGACAGGATTATAGCCCCTGTGTTTGTGGAGATGGCACAATGTTCTATAAAGACACATGTGTTCTGTAGTGACAGGATTATAGCCCCTGTGTTTGTGGAGATGGCACAATGTTCTATAAAGACACATGTGTTCTGTAGTGACAGGATTATAGCCCCGGTGTTTGTGGAGAGGGCACAATGTTCTATAAAGACACGTGTTCTGTAGTGACAGGATTATAGCCCCTGTGTTTGTGGAGATGGCACAATGTAAAGACACATGTGTTCTGTAGTGACAGGATTATAGCCCCTGTGTTTGTGGAGATGGCACAATGTAAAGACACATGTGTTCTGTAGTGACAGGATTATAGCCCCTGTCTTTGTGGAGATGGCACCATGTTTTATAAAGACACATCTGTTCAATAGTGACAGGATTATAGCCCCTGTGCTTACAGAAACTCCTGTGGAGATGGCAGCATGTTCTGTGAAGACACACCTAGTTGTTAGTGAACACCGCACTTGGCCTTGGAAGTGTGTGTGTGTGAGAGGGGGCGTGGGGGTGAGGGGGGCGGGGTGCCATGTGTATGTGAATGTTGTTGGTCGGCAGGCAGTACTGAGGAGTTAGCTAACAGCTGCCATGATCTTCACACCCAGATGAGTCACTTTCTCCGCTCCTGAAACTAATTAACGTGATAGAAATAGCATGCACCTGCACAGCACAAGACACTCTCAGAATAGACAGAAACACTTACCCTCTTTGGTGATCTACAAATTCTCGTTCATACAGCATCAGTTTGTCATTAATACGCCGGACTTGAAAGGGACTGCACAAATAATGTCATCGTTTTGTAAAAACAAAACAACATAAAACTCAAAATGTTTTTATTTCAGGATTAAGATTCGTGGCATATTCTTTTAATCTGTCCTAACTAATCTACACCCACTACAAATTATCATCATCATCATTAACAACAACAACATCATCATCATCATCATCATCATCATCAAATCATCGATAATCATCATCATTATTATTATTATTATCATTGTTGTTGTTGTTGTTACTGTTGTTGTGAACATTTACGCCTCATCTTGAAAATAGTCCTAGGCGTTTACAAATATAACACATATGTATATATCATGAAGGAAAACTTGAACACAAGATACCAAACATTATTAAAACAATTATTCATCCCCACACACACCCACACCCACAATACACCAAGCACACGTGCACGCACACACACAAGTCATAGTACACAATCAAAAATACAGCCAGCAAATTCTGAAACTATCAAAATTTCCTCACTCACTAACAGTCATGTTAGTTCCTACCGGAAAGGGCTGAGCTGTTGAGAATTATTCAGGAAGGGAAAAGGTGGGTCTTGAGACTGGATTTTAAAGACTGCAGCGAAGATGAGTGACGGAGAGGCTGAGGAAGTTGATTCCAAAGAAAGGGGGCTTGGTATGAAAAACTGCGTTGACCATACGTTTTGGTTCGAGCAGGGGAGATCCTAAGCATGCGGGTGTCAGAAGAAGAGCGGAGTTGGGGTAAGTGTACGTAAGGATGAATGAGATCAGAATGATACTGTGGACTTGAAACAAAGAAAGACGACTTTGTAAACAATTTTTTCTTGTTCTGGAAGCCAGTGTAAAGCATGAAGGAGAGGAGAGATGTGATCCAGTTTAGAGGAACGAAAGACAAGACCAAGCACGGAGCCTTGTGGCACACCAACCTATACGTCGGAAGGGGGGGGATGAAAGACAAGACCAAGCACGGAGCCTTGTGGCACACCAAACTGTACGTCGGAAGGGAGGGATGAAAGACAAGACCAAGCACGGAGCCTTGTAGCACACCAACCTGTACGTCGGAAGGGAGGGATGAAAGACAAGACCAAGCACGGAGCCTTGTGGCACACCAAACTGTACGTCGGAAGGGGGGGATGAAAGACAAGACCAAGCACGGAGCCTTGTGGCACACCAACCTATACGTCGGAAGGGGGGGATGAAAGACAAGACCAAGCACGGAGCCTTGTGGCACACCAAACTGTACGTCGGAAGGGGGGGGGATGAAAGACAAGACCAAGCACGGAGCCTCGTGGCACACCAAACTATACGTCGGAAGGGGGGGATGAAACACCGCAAACACAAACAACACTGGACCGGTCAGACAGATAAGAGCGGAACCATGAGAAGAGCGAGACTGCGGATTCCAAAAGTGCGATTCAGACGGTTGAGGAAAATCTGATGATCAACAGTATTAAGGACTGCTGAAAGATTAAGGAGGGAGATAATGGGTATTGCGTTGTTGTCAGGAGAAGTTAATAAATCATTCGCAAATTTGAGAAGAGCTGTCTCAGTGCTATGACCGGTGTGGTATGCAGACTGAAATGGGTAATTCAAGTTGCAGGTGCTGAGGTGGTCGACAAGTTGAGCAAGGACAAGGAGAACAAGAGAGGCAAGGCCTTCAAGACTCACTTGTGAATGAGAGTAAAACACACAAGCTTTTTATGTATTGAGTATAATTTCAAAATGTAATGTTTAAGGTGAGAAAGATCAGTTTAAAGCAAATTAAGTCCCCTAGCATAATTACAGAGTAATTTCCCTTTTTTACTATCTGCACCAAAACGTTTGCAAAATAAATAAAAGTTCCATGCTTAGCAAAAGAAGTTCCTGTTTGAACAAAAAATGATAATAATGACTCCTCTTGTTGTTGGGTCAGAATATCAGATCAAAGTGCCAAGTTTAGAGAATACAAAAAATATAAATATAACAGTAAATGCAGTTTGCATATAATTAGGCTTCATTATTTATTTTTTTGTGCCCATCCCAGAGGTGCAATATTGTTTTAAACAAGATGACTGGAAAGAACTGAATTTTTCCTATTTTTATGCCTAATTTGGTGTCAACTGACAAAGTATTTGCAGAGAAAAAGTCAATGTTAAAGTTTACTATGGACACACAGACACACGGACACACACAGAGACAACCGAACACCGGGTTAAAACATAGACTCACTTTGTTTACACAAGTGAGTCAAAAAGGGAAGATTAGAAATGGGTCTGAAATTCTTTAGTGAGTCCGGATTAAGACTGAGCTTTTTGAGCAGTGGCCACAAGACAGCAGACTTAAACACAATGGGAAAGGAGCCAGACAGACGAGATTTGTTAATAACAGTAGTGATGTGTGGAAGAAGTATCAGTATCAATAGCTCAAGTAGGCGTCACTGCGTTCCGTCAAATCCATATACACTACACCACATCTGCCAAGCAGATGCCTGACCAGCAGCATAACCCAACGTGCTTAGTCAGGCCTTGAAAAATTCTTTTTTAAAATTAAATAAGAAATAAAGAAATAAAGAAATGAACCGGAATAAAAAAAAATAGATAAATACATAATAATAATAATCATCATCATCATCATCATCATCATGATGATATTAGCAAGGCACAAAATCTTGATGAAGTCAACTCTAAGCACACACACACACACACACACACATTAATTTTTTTTAATCACAGATATGAAAGCACAATCAAGTACACGTAAATGTTCAGATGACCAGATGTACTCACTCACTCTACCATCATGTTCAGATAACCAGGTATACTCACTCACTCTACCATCATGTTTAGATAATCAGGTATACTCACTCACTCTACCATCATGTTCAGATAACCAGGTATACTCACTCACTCTACCATCATGTTTAGATAACCAGGTATACTCACTCACTCTACCATCATGTTCAGATAACCAGGTATACTCACTCACTCTACCATCATGTTTAGATAACCAGGTATACTCACTCACTCTACCATCATGTTTAGATAACCAGATGTACTCACTCACTCTACCATCATGTTCAGACAGCAAAATGTACTTACACTGCCACCATGTTTAGGTGACAAAATGTACTTACATTGCCACCATGTCCAGATAACCCGGTGTAAACACACTACTATCATGTTCAGATAACCAGCTGTACTAACAGGACCGTCATGTTCAGATAACCAGCTGTACTAACAGCACCATCATGTTCAGATAACCACATGTACTCACACTACTATCACAGTTGATTAACAAGATGTACTTACTCAACCGTGTGAAGTTCCAATGAATCAATGTGTGACTGGAGGGTCGTTGACGCTGTGAGAAAGTCATTGATGGCAGCTTTGAGATAATCTGAAACACATAGACATTCTTTTCTACTTGTTGTTGATGTTTTGTTTTGTTTATAGAAGAAGCTGTAACTGAAGTTATAGTGTAATTAGATGCAAACATTGAACGTCAGGAAATGCAATGTTTGCTGTTGGTGGTTACATTCAAAACTAGAGAACTGCCAATACATATTCAGAACTGAGTGTCAATACTACCAATGTCAACTCAGAAGTGGAAGTACCAACATCAACTCAGATGTGGAGATCACTACCAATACAAACCCAGTAAAGGAGATCAATACCAAAACAAACTCAGAAGTGGAGATAGTACCAAAACAAACTCAGAAGTGGAGATAGTACCAAAACAAACTCAGAAGTAGAGATCAATACCAAAACAAACTCAGAAGTGGAGATCAATACCAAAACAAACTCAGAAGTGGAGATCAATACCAATACAAACTCAGAAGTGGAGATCAATACCAAAACAAACTCAGAAGTGGAGATCAATACCAATACAAACTCAGAAGTGGAGATCAATACCAAAACAAACTCAGAAGTGGAGATCAATACTAAAACAAACTCAGAAGTGGAGATCAATACCAAAACAAACTCAGAAGTGGAGATCAATACCAAAACAAACTCAAAAGTGGAGATCAATACTAAAACAAACTCAAAAGTGGAGATCAATACTAAAACAAACTCAGAAGTGGAGATCAATACCAAAACAAACTCAGCAAAGGAGATCACTACAAATACAAACTCTGAAGTGAAGATCAATACCAAAACAAACTCATAAGTGGAGATCAATACCAAAACAAACTCAGAAGTGGAGATCAATACCAAAAACAAACTCAGAAGGGTTCTTCTGCATGAGCAAAGTGCATGCTGCACACAGGACCTGAGTTTATCATCACATCCCATTTACTAGCGTCCAGACCACCACTTAAGGTCTAGCGGAGGGAAAGAAAACACTGACAAGTGTAGGATTCGATCCCATGCCCCCAGATTCTTTCGCTTCCTTGGCAGACACATCACCACTAGACCTTTGGAGCTGAGTCCAAGGATTTGTTGGCTAACACCCTTGTGTCTACTTGTTCCAAGCTGGGGTCTTGGCAACACTATGATTAGCAGTAGTAGTGATAGGTCAACACTCCACTAAGTCACAGTAGTAGTAGTAGCAGCAGTGGTAGTAGCAGCAGCAGGAGCAGTATAGTAGCAGTAGTTGTAGCAGAACCAGCAGCAGTAGTAGTAGCAGCAGTATAGTAGTAGTAGTAGTAGTAGCAGCATTAGCAGCAGCAGTTGGGACTATTCCTATCTCCTTTTTCTTTATCACACAATGTGTTCTTTTCTATTTGAATATTTTGCTTTGCTACCATCAATATTACTATCATTATTAGTATGATTAGTATGATTATTATTATTTTATTTATGGGTTTTTTGTTGTTGCTGTTGTCGTTTTGTTTTGTTTTGTTTCTTTTTCGGTCAATGAAGAAAGCCACGTGCAGAGCACAAAGAAAAAGTATTTTAAAGAAAAAGAAAAAAGGGGACCCCCCCCAAAAAAAAAACCCCCCAAAACACAAACAACGGCAACAATAATAACAAATAACTACATGAATAGGGGAGAGAACACAAGTTTTCTTTACCTGCAGAAATTAGTCAAAAGACCAATGTGTATTCCAAAGTCTTTTTGCTTTAATATATCTACATGATGTATGTCTTGCAGCAAGGCGCGTCGCAAGCAAAATGACGACAATTTTATGTGAGTTCACACATGTTTCTTTGTGAAGGTCAAGGTATTCGTGTCAGGGTTGTGTGTCTCAACAGGGCCGTAACTCTCCGTTTTCACATGCTCATTTTGAGCTGTGCAAGTTGTCAACTGATGTGTCCACCTCCATGTCTTCTTCGTTTCGCAGATTGTGATTTTTATGACCTACATTTTTGTTTTGTGAAACCTTATATTGCCTTGCTTGTTCAGAATCTATAAATACGACTCACTTTGTTGGAAAAAAAAAAAGAGCTGCATAGTTTAAAAAAAAAAATGAATAGAGGTTAAAAAAAAAAAATCACCAGTAATACATTAATAGAGCATTTCTTTAAAAAGAATGTGAAGACATCCGTCACATAATTAAAAAAAAAGAAAAAAAAGCAGCAACAGCAGCAGCAGTATAGTAGTTTTAGTAGCAGCAGCAACAGTATAGTAGTTTTAGTAGCAGCAGCAACAGTATAGTAGTTTTAGCAGCAGCAGCAACAGTATAGTAGTTTTAGCAGCAGCAGCAGCAGTATAGTAGTTTTAGTAGCAGCAGCAACAGTATAGTAGTTTTAGTAGCAGCAGCAACAGTATAGTAGTAGTAGTTGTAGCAGAAGCAGCAGCAGCAACAGTATAGTAGTTTTAGTAGCAGCAGCAACAGTATAGTAGTAGTAGTTGTAGCAGCAGCAGCAACAGTATAGTAGTTTTAGTAGCAGCAGCAACAGTATAGTAGTTTTAGTAGCAGCAGCAACAGTATAGTAGTAGTAGTTGTAGCAGAAGCAGCAGCAGCAACAGTATAGTAGTTTTAGTAGCAGCAGCAACAGTATAGTAGTAGTAGTTGTAGCAGAAGCAGCAGCAGCAACAGTATAGTAGTTTTAGTAGCAGCAGCAACAGTATAGTAGTTTTAGTTGTAGCAGAAGCAGCAGCAGCATCAGTATAGTAGTTTTAGTAGCAGCAGCAACAGTATAGTAGTAGTAGTTGTAGCAGAAGCAGCAGCAGCAACAGTATAGTAGTTTTAGTAGCAGCAGCAACAGTATAGTAGTTTTAGTAGCAGCAGCAACAGTATAGTAGTAGTAGTTGTAGCAGAAGCAGCAGCAGCAGAAAAGTAGTTTTAGTAGCAGCAGCAACAGTATAGTAGTTTTAGTAGCAGCAGCAACAGTATAGTAGTAGTAGTTGTAGCAAAAGCAGCAGCAGCAGAAAAGTAGTTTTAGTAGCAGCAGCAACAGTATAGTAGTTTTAGTAGCAGCAGCAACAGTATAGTAGTAGTAGTTGTAGCAGAAGCAGCAGCAGCAACAGTATAGTAGTTTTAGTAGCAGCAGCAACAGTATAGTAGTAGTAGTTGTAGCAGAAGCAGCAACAGTATAGTAGTTTTAGTAGCAGCAGCAACAGTATAGTAGTTTTAGTAGCAGCAGCAACAGTATAGTAGTAGTAGTTGTAGCAGAAGCAGCAGCAGCAACAGTATAATAGTTTTAGTAGCAGCAGCAACA
This sequence comes from Babylonia areolata, assembly GCF_041734735.1. Lineage (NCBI taxonomy): Eukaryota > Metazoa > Mollusca > Gastropoda > Neogastropoda > Buccinidae > Babylonia > Babylonia areolata. The sequence goes on along the minus strand of NC_134885.1, from coordinate 43,312,352 downwards.
GTATAGTAGTAGTAGTTGTAGCAGAAGCAGCAGCAGCAACAGTATAGTAGTTTTAGTAGCAGCAGCAACAGTATAGTAGTTTTAGTTGTAGCAGAAGCAGCAGCAGCATCAGTATAGTAGTTTTAGTAGCAGCAGCAACAGTATAGTAGTAGTAGTTGTAGCAGAAGCAGCAGCAGCAACAGTATAGTAGTTTTAGTAGCAGCAGCAACAGTATAGTAGTAGTAGTTGTAGCAGAAGCAGCAGCAGCAACAGTATAGTAGTTTTAGTAGCAGCAGCAACAGTATAGTAGTAGTAGTTGTAGCAGAAGCAGCAGCAGCAACAGTATAGTAGTTTTAGTAGCAGCAGCAACAGTATAGTAGTAGTAGTTGTAGCAGAAGCAGCAGCAGCAACAGTATAGTAGTTTTAGTAGCAGCAGCAACAGTATAGTAGTAGTAGTTGTAGCAGAAGCAGCAACAGTATAGTAGTTTTAGTAGCAGCAGCAACAGTATAGTAGTTTTAGTAGCAGCAGCAACAGTATAGTAGTAGTAGCAGAAGCAGCAGTAGCAGCAGCAACAGTATAGTAGTTTTAGTAGCAGCAGCAACAGTATAGTAGTAGTAGTTGTAGCAGAAGCAGCTGCAGCAGCAGTAGCAGCAGCAACAGTATAGTAGTTTTAGTAGCAGCAGCAGCAGTATAGTAGTAGTAGTTGTGGCAGAAGCAGCAGCAGCAGCGGTGACTCACAAATATGGTGGTGCAGTTCCTGCGGACTGGACTGCAGTGCACGGTCCATGTGAGTGGCGATGTCCGTGGCGAAGTCCCGGGGGACAAGGGGCAGGATGGGGGAGTCGGCCAGGTCACGTGTCAGCTCCGCCATGATGGCGGCCACCGCCGTGCTGACCGCGAGGTCCGGGTCCATCATGGCGGCCAGGGGGAAGGTGTCGTAGACAGTGTGGTACAGCGGGTAGTTCCTGACCGGGTAGATCAGGGACCCGTCCTGCTCCTGGGACACACTCTCCATACTCAACACTATTGCTCCTGGGACACACTCAACACCATTGCTCCTGGGACACACTGTACACTCTTTATTGCTCCTGGGACACACTCTATACTCAACACTCTTTATTGCTCCTGGGTTAAACTCTCAACACTCATATCATACCCAACAGAACTCATCACATAGAACTATCTGTATGGGTCAGTCATCCATACTATACCCAACACAACTCACCACATAGAACTATCTGTATGGGTCAGTCATCCATACTATACCCAACACAACTCACCACATAGAACTATCTGTATGGGTCAGTCATCCATACTATACCCAACACAACTCACCACACAGGAACAACTCACCACATAGGAACATTTCACCAAAGGAACACCTCATCCCAAGGTGACAACTCACCACAGGAACAACTCACCAAAGGAACAACTCACCACACAGTAACAACTCACCAAGAACAACTTACCACACAGTAACAACTCACCACACATTAACAACTCACCAAACGAACAACTCACCACACAGGAACAACTCACCAAAGGAACAACTCACCACACAGGAACAACTCACCACACAGGAACAACACACCACAAAGAACAACACACCACACAGGAACAACTCACCACAAAGAACAACACACCACAAAGAACAACTCACCACACAGGAACAACTCACCACAAAGAACAACACACCACAAAGAACAACACACCACACAGGAACAACTCACCACACAGGAACAACACACCACACAGGAACAACTCACCACACAGGAACAACACACCACAAAGAACAACACACCACACAGGAACAACTCACCACACAGGAACAACACACCACACAGGAACAACACACCACACAGGAACAACTCACCACAAAGAACAACTCACCACACAGGAACAACACACCACAAAGAACAACACACCACACAGGAACAACTCACCACAAAGAACAACTCACCACACAGGAACAACACACCACAAAGAACAACTCACCACACAGGAACAACACACCACAAAGAACAACACACCACACAGGAACAACACACCACAAAGAACAACACACCACACAGGAACAACACACCACAAAGAACAACCCACCACAAAGAACAACTCACCACACAGGAACAACACACCACACATGAACAACACACCACAAAGAACAACTCACCACACAGGAACAACACACCACAAAGAACAACCCACCACAAAGAACAACTCACCACACAGGAACAACACACCACAAAGAACAACTCACCACAAAGAACAACACACCACAAAGAACAACTCACCACACAGGAACAACTCACCACAAAGAACAACACACCACAAAGAACAACCCACCACAAAGAACAACACACCACAAAGAACAACTCAACACACAGGAACAACTCACCACACATGAACAACACACCACAAAGGAACAACTCACCACACAGGAACAACTCACCACACAGGAACAACACACGACAAAGAACAACTCACCACAAAGGAACAACTCACCACAAAGGAACAACACACGACAAAGAACAACTCACCACAAAGGAACAACTCACCACACAGGAACAACTCATCACAAAGAACAACTCACCACAAAGAACAACTCACCACACAGGAACAACTCACCTCAAAGAACAACTCACCACACAGGAACAACTCACCACACAGGAACAACTCACCACAAAGAACAACTCACCACACAGGAACAACACACCACAAAGAACAACTCACCACACAGGAACAACTCACCACACAGGAACAACACACCACAAAGAACAACTCACCACAAAGAACAACTCACCACACAGGAACAACTCACCTCAAAGAACAACTCACCACACAGGAACAACTCACCACAAAGGAACAACTCACCACACAGTAACAACACACCACACAGGAACAACAAACCACACAGGAACAACACACCACAAAGAACAACACACCACACAGGAACAACACACCACACAGGAACAACACACCACACAGGAACAACTCACCACAAAGGAATATCTGGAGTGTGTGACGGGCACTCCCACCAGGTGGATGAAGGGCTGGAAATCTGTCATGGACACAGGGCGACGTATCCTGGTAGTGGATCACAGGTCATACCATTGTTAGTTACAGTATCCTGGTGGTGGATCACACGTCATACCATTGTTAGTTACAGTATCCTGGTGTTGGATCACACATCATACCATTGTTAGTTACAGTATCCAGGTGGTGGATCACACGTCATACCATTGTTAGTTACAGTATCCAGGTAGTGGATCACACGTCATACCATTGTTAGTTACAGTATCCAGGTGTTGGATCACATGTCATACCATTGTTAGTTACAGTATCCTGGTGGTGGATCACACGTCATACCATTGTTAGTTACAGTATCCAGGTGGTGGATCACATGTCATACCATTGTTAGTTACAGTATCCTGGTAGTGGATCACACGTCATACCATTGTTAGTTACAGTATCCTGGTAGTGGATCACACGTCATACCATTGTTAGTTACAGTATCCTGGTGTTGGATCACAGGTCATACCATTGTTAGTTACAGTATCCTGGTGGTGGATTACACGTCATACCATTGTTAGTTACAGTATCCTGTTTATAGATCACACATCATACCATTGTTAGTTACAGTATCCTGTTTATACATCACACATCATACCATTGTTAGTTACAGTATCCTGTTTGTACATCACACGTCATACCATTGTTAGTTACAGTATGCTGGTTGGAGCACAACACAACACAGCACAGCACAGCACAACACAACACAACACAACACAACACAGCACAACACAGCACAGCCTCACCATGGAAGTCCAGGACTGCGGTCATCAGTGATCCTGGTTCTCCACACGTCCAGCACTGTCTTGTCGGGCTGGTGGGGGTCAGTCACCTGTGACACATAGTGACACATCACTGGTGGGGTCAGTCACCTGTGACACATAGTGACACATCACTGGTGGGGTCAGTCACCTGTGACACATAGTGACACATCACTGGTGGGGTCAGTCACCTGTGACACATAGTGACACATCACTGGTGGGATCAGTCACTTGTGACACATAGTGACACATCACTGGTGGGGTCAGTCACCTGTGACACATAGTGACACATCACTGGTGGGGTCAGTCACCTGTGACACATAGTGACACATCACTGGTGGGATCAGTCACTTGTGACACATAGTGACACATCACTGGTGGGGTCAGTCACCTGTGACACATAGTGACACATCACTGTTGGGGTCAGTCACCTGTGACACATAGTGACACATCACTGGTGAGGTCAGTCACATGTCACACATAGTGACACATCACTGTTGGGGTCAGTCACCTGTGACACATGGTGACACATCACTGGTTGGGTCAGTCACCCGTGACACATAGTGACACATCACTGGTGGGGGTCAGTCACCTGTGACACATAGTGACACGTCACTAGTGAGGTCAGTCACCTGTGACACATGGTGACACATCACTGGTGAGGTAGGTCACCTGTGACACATAGTGACACGTCACTGGTGGGGGTCAGTCACCTGTGACACATAGTGACACATCACTGGTGAGGTCAGTCACCCGTGACACATAGTGACACGTCACTGGTGGGGGTCAGTCACCTGTGACACATAGTGACACATCACTGGTGGGGTCAGTCACCCGTGACACATAGTGACACGTCACTGGTGGGGTCAGTCACCTGTGACACATACTGACACATCACTGGTGGGGTCAGTCACCCATGACACATACTGACACATCACTGGTGAGGTCAGTCACATGTCACACATAGTGACACATCACTGTTGGGGTCAGTCACCTGTGACACATGGTGACACATCACTGGTTGGGTCAGTCACCCGTGACACATAGTGACACATCACTGGTGGGGGTCAGTCACCTGTGACACATAGTGACACGTCACTAGTGAGGTCAGTCACCTGTGACACATGGTGACACATCACTGGTGAGGTAGGTCACCTGTGACACATAGTGACACATCAGTGGTGGGGTCAGTCACCTGTGACACATAGTGACACATCACTGTCAGTGGGGTCAGTCACCAATGACACATAGTGACACATCAGTGGTGGGGGTCAGTCACCTGTGACACATAGTGACACATCACTGGTGGGGTCAGTCACCCGTGACACATAGTGACACATCACTGGTGGGGTCAGTCACCTGTGACACATAGTGACACATCACTGTTAGGGTCAGTCACCTGTGACACATACTGACACATCACTAGTGGGGTCAGTCACCCATGACAAATAGACACATTAATGGAGGGATTCAACAAGAAGAAGAAGAGGAAGAAACACTGACATCTCCAACACCAACAACATTAACAACACCACTGCCAAAAACAACATCAACTACACCACAAACAACACCAGCACCAACATCACCACCAACACCAACACCAACATCACCAATATCACCACCACCAACAACAACAAGAACACCAACAACACCAACAGCAACAACAACACCAGCAACACTAACAACAACACCAAAAACAACACCACCAACACCAACAACAACACCAACTACAACAAACAACACCAACAACAAACAACACCAACAACAAACAACACCAAGAACAACACCACTAACACCAACACCAACATCAACAACACCAGCACCAACAACAACACAAACAACACCACCACCACCAACAACAACAACAACAACAACAACATGAACAACAACACCAACACCACCAGCACCAAAAACAACATCAACACCAACAACACCAACAACAATGACACCAACACCGATAACAACACCAACACCAACAACAACAACAATAACACCACCACCAACACAAACAACACCAACAACAACACCAACACCAATAACAATATGAAGAACACGAACAACAACACCAACAACAACACTAACAACACCAACACCAGCACCAACAATAACACCAACACCAACAACAATGACACCAAAACCAACAACAACACCAACAACAACAATAACACCAACAACGCAATGCCAACACCACCAACACCAACAACAAAAACATCACCACCAACAACATGAACACCACCACCAACAACAACAATAACACCAACAACAACACGAAGAACATGAACAACAACCACCAACACCAACAACAAAAACATCACCACCAACAACATGAACACCACCACCAACAACAACAATAACACCAGCAACACTAACACCAACACCAACACAAGCACCAACAACAACACAAACAACACCAACAACACCACAACCAACAACAACAACAACATGAACAACAACACCAACAACACCACCACCACCAACAACAACAACACGAACAACAAC
>NC_134885.1:43268543-43303543 GCF_041734735.1 Babylonia areolata | reverse complement strand
CCACACCCTCACCTCCACCCACTGACCCCATCACACCACACCCTCACCTCACCCCCACCCACTGACCCCATCACACCACACCCTCACCTCCACCCACTGACCCCATCACACCACACCCTCACCTCACCTCCACCCACTGACCCCATCACACCACACCCTCACCTCCACCCACTGACCCCATCACACCACACCCTCACCTCCACCCACTGACCCCATCACACCACACCCTCACCTCCACCCACTGACCCCACCACACCCTCACCTCACCTCCACCCACTGACCCCATCACACCACACCCTCACCTCCACCCACTGACCCCATCACACCACACCCTCACCTCACCTCCACCCACTGACCCCATCACACCACACCCTCACCTCCACCCACTGACCCCATCACACCACACCCTCACCTCCACCCACTGACCCCATCACACCACACCCTCACCTCCACCAACTGACCCCATCACACCACACCCTCACCTCCACCCACTGACCCCATCACACCACACCCTCACCTCACCTCCACCCACTGACCCCATCACACCACACCCTCACCTCACCTCCACCCACTGACCCCATCACACCACACCCTCACCTCCACCCACTGACCCCATCACACCACACCCTCACCTCCACCCACTGACCCCATCACACCACACCCTCACCTCCACCCACTGACCCCATCACACCACACCCTCACCTCCACCCACTGACCCCATCACACCACACCCTCACCTCCACCCACTGACCCCACCACACCCTCACCTCACCTCCACCCACTGACCCCATCACACCACACCCTCACCTCCACCCACTGACCCCATCACACCACACCCTCACCTCACCTCCACCCACTGACCCCATCACACCACACCCTCACCTCACCTCCACCCACTGACCCCATCACACCACAACCCTCACCTCCACCCACTGACCCCATCACACCACACCCTCACCTCCACCCACTGACCCCATCACACACCACACCCTCACCTCCACCCACTGACCCCATCACACCCTCACCCTCACCTCACCTCCACCCACTGACCCCATCACACCACACCCTCACCTCCACCCACTGACCCCATCACACCACACCCTCACCTCACCTCCACCCACTGACCCCATCACACCACACCCTCACCTCACCTCCACCCACTGACCCCATCACACCACACCCTCACCTCCACCCACTGACCCCATCACACCACACCCTCACCTCCACCCACTGACCCCATCACACCACACCCTCACCTCACCTCCACCCACTGACCCCATCACACCCTCACCTCACCTCCACCCACTGACCCCATCACACCACACCCTCACCTCCACCCACTGACCCCATCACACCACACCCTCACCTCACCTCCACCCACTGACCCCATCACACCACACCCTCACATCACCTCCACCCACTGACCCCATCACAACACACCCTCACCTCCACCCACTGACCCCATCACACCACACCCTCACATCACCTCCACCCACTGACCCCATCACACCACACCCTCACCTCACCTCCACCCACTGACCCCATCACACCACACCCTCACCTCCACCCACTGACCCCATCACACCACACCCTCACCTCCACCCACTGACCCCATCACACCACACCCTCACCTCCACCCACTGACCCCATCACACCACACCCTCACCCCCACCCACTGACCCCATCACACCACACCCTCACCTCCACCCACTGACCCCATCACACCACACCCTCACCTCACCTCCACCCACTGACCCCATCACACCACACCCTCACCTCCACCCACTGACCCCATCACACCACACCCTCACATCACCTCCACCCACTGACCCCATCACAACACACCCTCACCTCCACCCACTGACCCCATCACACCACACCCTCACCTCACCTCCACCCACTGACCCCATCACACCACACCCTCACCTCCACCCACTGACCCCATCACACCACACCCTCACATCACCTCCACCCACTGACCCCATCACACCACACCCTCACCTCCACCCACTGACCCCATCACACCACACCCTCACCTCACCTCCACCCACTGACCCCATCACACCACACCCTCACCTCCACCCACTGACCCCATCACACCACACCCTCACCTCCACCCACTGACCCCATCACAACACACCCTCACCTCCACCCACTGACCCCATCACACCACACCCTCACCTCACCTCCACCCTTGACCCCATCACACCACACCCTCACCTCACCTCCACCCACTGACCCCATCACACCACACCCTCACCTCCACCCCCACCCACTGACCCCATCACACCACACCCTCACCTCACCTCCACCCACTGACCCCATCACACCACACCCTCACCTCCACCCACTGACCCCATCACACCACACCCTCACCTCACCCCCACCCACTGACCCCATCACACCACACCCTCACCTCCACCCACTGACCCCATCACACCACACCCTCACCTCCACCCACTCCGTGGACCCAATGACACCAAACTCCTCAGCTGCCCAGCTGCAGAACATGACAGTACGACGAGGCCGCCAGCCTGCAAGGACATGATCAGGTCATGTTGGAGACTGAATGCTGGTTGTTGATCTGTTTTGTATGTGTGTGTGTGTGTGTGTGTGTGTGTGTGTGTGTGTGTGTGTGTGTGTGTGTCTGTGTGCGTGTGTGTGTGTTTGAATAAATCAAATATTACACACACAGAGACACACAGACACATGCACATACACAGACACAGACAAACACACAGACACACATACACAGACACAGAAAAACCTCAGACACACACACAGACACACACACACACACACACACACACACACACACACACACACACACACACACACACACACACACCCTGGGTATAGAGAGCCATGAAGGCTCTAGCCACCTCCAGCATCACACACACACACACACACACACACACACACACACACACACACACACACCCTGGGTATACAGAGCCATGAAGGCTCTAGCCACCTCCAGCATCACACACACACACACACACACACACACACACACACACACACACACACACACACACACACACAAACACACACACACCCTGGGTATACAGAGCCATGAAGGCTCTAGCCACCTCCAGCATCACACACACACACACACACACACACACACACACACACACACACACACACACACACACCCTGGGTATAGAGAGCCATGAAGGCTCTAGCCACCTCCAGCATCACACACACACACACACACACACACACACACACACACACACACACACACACCCTGGGTATAGAGAGCCATGAAGGCTCTAGCCACCTCCAGCATGACAGCAGTGCCAGACCCGGGGTCCAAGGCACCGTAGGCTATGGCGTCCCTGTGGTTCCCCACCAACACCACTCGGTCTGCAACACACCCCCTCACCCTCATCACTTAGCACACACCCTCATCACCCTCATCACTTAGCACACACCCTCTTCACCCTCATCACTTAGCACACACCCTCATCACCCTCATCACTTAGCACACACCCTCATCACCCTCATCACTTCAACACACACCCTCATCACTTCAACACACACCCTCATCACTCTCATCACTTCAACACACACCCTCATCACTTCAACACACACCCTCATCACTCTCATCACTTCAACACACACCCTCATCACTTCAACACACACCCTCATCTCTCTCATCACTTCAACACACACCCTCATCACTTCAACACACACCCTCATCTCTCTCATCACTTCAACACACACCCTCATCACTTCAACACACACCCTCATCTCTCTCATCACTTCAACACACACCCTCATCACTTCAACACACACCCTCATCACTCTCATCACTTCAACACACACCCTCATCACACTCATCACTTCAACATACACCCTCATCTCACTCATCACTTCAACACACATCCTCATCACTTCAGCACACACCCTCATCACTTCAACACACACCCTCATCACTTCAACACACACCCTCATCACTCTCATCACTTCAACACACACCCTCATCACTTCAACACACACCCTCATCACTCTCATCACTTCAACACACACCCTCATCACTTCAACACACACCCTCATCTCTCTCATCACTTCAACACACACCCTCATCACTTCAACACACACCCTCATCTCTCTCATCACTTCAACACACACCCTCATCACTTCAACACACACCCTCATCTCTCTCATCACTTCAACACACACCCTCATCTCTCTCATCACTTCAACACACACCCTCATCACTTCAACACACACCCTCATCACTCTCATCACTTCAACACACACCCTCATCACACTCATCACTTCAACATACACCCTCATCACACTCATCACTTCAACACACATCCTCATCACTTTAACACACACCCTCATCACTCTCATCTCTCTGATCACTTCAACACACACCCTCATCACTTCAACACCTGGTTCAGTGATACCTCACCTGGTTCAGTGGTTCAGCGACACCTTACCTGGTGCAGTGACACCTCACCTGGTTCAGTGGCCATCTCTCACCTGGTTCAGTGGCCCCAGGCAATGTGGCCAGAACGTTGTACACACGCCGTGTCTCCAGATTGTTCTTCACGTCCACCTCCACTGGTCTGCACTCACACACACACACACACACACACACACACACACACGCACACACACACACACACACACACACGCACGCACGCACGCACACACACACACACACGCGCGCGCGCGCGCGCGCGCATGCAATCATGCATATATACACCTACAATCGCATGCATACATCAACGACAAACAAACACATGTTATTTTTTTCTCTCTGTCACATGACAACCCCCCTCCCCCCCCCAAATCCCCCCCCCCCCCTCTCTCTCTCTCTCTCTCTGTCATTTTATCTTTCTTTCCCTTCCGCCTCTCTTTCATATATATTTCCCTTTCTCTCTGTCTCCACCCCCACCCCTCTCTCTCTTTCTCCGCCCACCCACTGTATCTCCTTTTATCTTTTTTTTTTTTACTCCTCTCTCTCTCTCTCTCCTTTCTCTGTCTCCTCTTCTCTTTCTCCCTCTTTGTCTGTCTCTCTCTGTGTCCCTCTCTCTGTCCCCACTCTCTCTCTCTCTCCCTATCTCTCTCTCTCAACAACATCTTTTATTTTGCTTAATGATTTTGATATTTTCAATGATAGTCTGTCCTTGTGTCATACTTAATAAGTTAATGAACATGCTTTCATTTATGCATTTTATTTTCATATGTAATTGTGTGTGTGTGTGTGTGTGTGTGTGTGTGTGTGTGTGTACGTGTTGCCTTTGCATTTTTTCTTCTTCTTTTTTTCCTTTCGATTTTCTTCTTTGCACCTTGAGGCTTGGATGTAAAAAAAAAAAAAAAAAAAAAAAAAGCAACTATGCTAAATCAACTACCCTCGTATAACAAAAATTCGTTTCGTCTCTCTCTCTCTCTCTCTCTCTCTCTCTCTCTCTCTCTCTCTCTCTCTCTCTCTCTCTCTCTCTCTCATCAGTTCTTTATCAAGGTCAGTTGCAAAAAATGTTTACCTATTATCCCGTTTAAAACATGTCGTCAGTCCAGAGGCTTCCTATTTCTTTTTCCATTCTCACATCATGTCTAGAATTAATTACGTTTCAAACGTTTGGGACAACTGCAGCGAAGTGCACATGAAAAAACTAGATTCTGTACACAGACGTGCTGTAAAACACCTCAATGGTGTTTTACGAAACACACGCAGTCATCAATATCAACTGCCAGCACCTCTTCCCTTGACAAAGCACCTAATATTGAATAAGTGCGTACTTATGCATAAAATTATATTCGGTAAATGCCCTACTTATCTACACCAAACCATTGTCTGCTATGAAACTCGCAACCCTAACTCCCGAAATGCGACTCTTACTCTACCCAAGCCAAGAATAGACCTTTATAAATCGAGTTTGGCATATTCCGGCACGCACTGCTGGAACAATCTCCCCAAACACCTCAAAGAACCCTTTTCCACCACAACATTCAAAGAGAAACTTGGACAGTACATGCGTGCCAAAAGCCAGACCGAAAATCTGGTATAATATTGTCACTGACAATCCTTACAAACTATGTCGAAATGCGTCAATCAGTTGATAACGTATCACGCCATATAATATTATTTCAGAGATTTTCTCTTTACAGTGGACACAAACAAACGAAATCAAACTCTAGTCTGGTCACGTCTACGATTTTGTATACTTACATGTATTACAAATTGTGAACCACCCTCACCCAACTCTTTTTTTTTTTTTTTTTCTTTCTTCTTCTTTTTTACCCACACTGGCATATCTTTACATCTCTGTCTGTCTGTCTGTCTGTATCTCTCTCTCCCCTCTGTCTCTCCCTCTCTCTGTCTTTCACATAATGTGTCTATCTGTCCATATCCCTATTACCCGTCGCCTTATTTGCTGCCTTTTATGTCTCTTACATCTGTGTTTAAAATTTTATCGTTACTTTTCTGTGTTAATTTCACTTGAATCATTCATGTGTAGCATTCATGCTAGGGTTTTGTTGTTGTTTTTCCCTTGGTGTGTGTTTGTGTGCGTGTGTGTGTGTGTGTGTGTGTGTGTGTGTGTGTGTGTGTGTGTGCGTGTGTGTGTTACTCGCTTCCGTTCCGTACAGATGTGAGTGATGTTGTGTCTCTCAGTTTGACGCTGTGTTATACTAGTACATTATACATGTATTAAGTATTCAGTATAACTACATTTATATGCGTACATGTTTGTGTGTCTCTTAGAACAACGGCAGATGTGTAAGTCGGCCAAAGTGCTAATATCTTCACCGTTGGAAAATAAAGATTCATTCATTCATTCATTCATTCTCTCTCTGTGTGTGTATCAATCAAATCAATCAATCAAAAACACTTTATTAATCCACATGGAAATTAAGTTGTGCAATCACAGGCTCATTGTAAACACTGGCATAAAATCATGCGCAACATAAGAAGAGATTAAAACTAGTCAAATAAGAATTCCCAATAGCTGACGATATACTAACCCCCCCACTCCCCACACACACATACTCATGTTAAGACAATAGGGTATTGCACAACAATATTAACAAATGAAAACATCCAACAAAAAAAAAGGGCATAAGATTACTAAAAATGACATGCGCGCACGCACGCACACACACCCACACACACATACACACACATGCACACACACACACACACACACACACACACACACACACACACACGTTAAGACCATAAGGTATTGTACAACAATACATAAATAAAAACATCAAGGGAATAAATCGTATATATAAGTAAAATGCACACACACACACACACACACACACACACACACACACACACACACACTCACACACACACAAAAAACGTATGCATGCACATAACATATGTCACGCCAATAAGATTAGAACATTAACATTAAGATACATGAAATCCAAGTAAAATAAGAAAATATTTAAAAATCACTTCCGATCACTCACACACACAAATGCTTGCTTGCCCGTGCTCACCCGCTCAGTCCCACATGCACGCATAATGTCTGCTCCCATACACTCGTCTGCTGGTGAAGTTCAGGTGTTGCTGTGGCGAGGGGGCTTGGGGGGTGGGAGGGTTCACTTAGTGTATTGGATGTTTTGATTGTGTGCGCGAATGGCTGTAGGAATAAATGAATTAATGTATCGAGATGTTCTTGCGCGTGGAGCTCTAAACCTACCACTTATGTCTGACCTTCTGCTATTAATGTCATCATGTAGTGGGTGTCTTACGTCGGTCAAAATTGTTATTAGTCTGTCAGTCAGTTTTCTATTGTGCATGTCGCTAAAGGTGTCTTGTCTTATACCCACCACCCCACCCGCTTTCCTAATGACTTTTTCCAACCTGTCTTTGTCATGTTTGGTCAGGTTTCCCCCCCAGCACACGGCTCCGTATGTTAAAACACTACAGACAACAGATGTGTAAAACATTTGGAGCATCTGCTTGCATACATTAAAAGATTTCATTTTTCTAAGACAGTACATGCGACTGTTGCTCTTTTTAATGAGTGCAGTTGAGTTTTCATTCCAAGACAGCTTATTGTCGATTATCACACCGAGATATTTGTATGAGTCTACTTGTTCGACCACTTCATTTTTTGTGATGATTTTACTTAAAGTTGATTTCTTTTTTCTGAAGTCGATTACAAGCTCTTTGGTTTTGCCAACATTCAGCTCAAGGAAATTTTCTTCACACCAGTTCACAAACCTGTCAATTTCTCTTCGGTAGTCAGTGTCATCGTCATCAGTAATAAGTCCTGTCAGTGCGGAGTCATCTGCAAACTTAACGAGGGGACACGAATTGGTCAGACTTCTGCATTCAGCCGTATACAAGGTAAAAAGAAAAGGCCAGAGGACTGTACCTTGTGGTGCACCTGTGTTTGTGAAAGAGACAGTAGACATAAAATCATTTAATTTTACAAACTGAGGCCTTTTATGTGTGTGTGTCTGTGTGTGTGTGTGTGTGTGTGCTCACAAAGCTCCCGGAGTGTTGGACCCCACGTGATACTCAAAGCCCAGCTGTCCCTGCCACTCCTCTGGAGCTTTCTCTCCCTCCAGGTTCCTGCACACGTCATAACACCCTGCGTCATTCACTTCAAACACGTCATAACACCCTGCGTCATTCACTTCAAACACGTCATAACACCCTGCGTCATTCACTTCAAACACGTCATAACACCCTGCGTCATTCACTTCAAACACGTCATAACACCCTGCGTCATTCACTTCAAACACGTCATAACACCCTGCGTCATTTACTTCAAGCACGTCATCACAGAGCCTAACTCGTGACACGCGCACCACCGTAAACACTTTACGTCATTCGCGTGATGCGTCATTCATTGATTGTCGGTCATAGAAATTGACGCTTAAGTCAACGTGTGCGCAATGGCCAACACAAAAGTTACAGATGTGACGTCATACACTTGAAGAAAAAGAAGGCTATTAATAACATCGATAATGACAGTTCTTCTTCTTCTTCTTCTTCTTCTTCTCATCATCATTATCAACATCAAGGACATCAAGGAGAGAGGTTCTATGAGTGAGGGTTACAAGGACAGAGGAGGGGACAGCAATCAACATCAAGGACAGTGGAGGGGACAGTAATCATCATCAAGGACAGTGGAGGGGACAGTAATCATCATCAAGGACAGTGGAGGGGACAGCAATCATCATCAAGGACAGTAGAGGGGACAGCAATCATCATCAAGGACAGTGCAGGTGACAGTAATCATCATCAAGGACAGTGGAGGGGACAGCAATCAACATCAAGGACAGTGGAGGGGACAGTAATCATCATCAAGGACAGTGGAGGGGACAGTAATCATCATCAAGGACACTGGAGGGACAGCAATCAAGGACAGTGGAGGGGACAGCAATCAAGGACAGTGGAGGGGACAGCAATCAACATCAAGGACAGTGGAGGGGACAGCGATCATCATCAAGGACAGTGGAGGGGACAGCAATCATCATCAAGGACAGTGGAGGAGACAACTATCATCATCAAGGGCAGTGGAGGGGACAGCAATCAAGGACAGTGGAGGGGACAGCAATCAACATCAAGGACAGTGGAGGGGACAGCGATCATCATCAAGGACAGTGGAGGGGACAGCAATCATCATCAAGGACAGTGGAGGAGACAACTATCATCATCAAGGACACTGGAGGGGACAGCAAACAAGGACAGTGGAGGGGACAGCAATCATCATCAAGGACAGTGGAGGGGACAGTAATCATCATCAAGGACAGTGGAGGGGACAGCAATCATCATCAAGGACAGTGGAGGAGACAACTATCATCATCAAGGACACTGGAGGGGACAGCAATCAAGGACAGTGGAGGGGACAGCAATCATCATCAAGGACAGTGGAGGGGACAGTAATCATCATCAAGGACAGTGGAGGGGACAGCAATCATCATCAAGGACAGTGGAGGGGACAGTAATCATCATCAAGGACAGAGGAGGGGACAGCAATCATCATCAAGGAACAGTGGAGGGGACAGCAATCATCAAGGACAGTGAGTGGACACCAATCAGCATCACGGACAGTGGAGGGGACAGCAATCATCATCAAGGACAGTGGAGGGGACAGCAGTCATCATGAAGGACAGTGGAGGGGACAGCAATCAAGGACAGTGGAGGGGACAGCAATCATCATCAAGGACAGTGGAGGGGACAGCAATCATCATCAAGGACAGAGGAGGGGACAGTAATCATCATCAAGGAGAGAAGAGGGGACAGCAATCATCATCAAGGACAGTGAGTGGACAGTAATCATCATCAAGGACAGTGGAGGGGACAGCAATCAAGGACAGTGGAGGGGACAGCAATCATCATCAAGGACAGTGGAGGGGACAGCGATCATCATCAAGGACAGTGAAGGGGACAGCAATCATCATGAAGGACAGTGGAGGGGACAGCAATCAAGGACAGTGGAGGGGACAGCAATCATCATCACGGACAGTGGAGGGGACAGCAATCAAGGACAGTGGAGGGGACAGCAATCATCATCAAGGACAGAGGAGGGGACAGTAATCATCATCAAGGAGAGAAGAGGGGACAGCAATCATCATCAAGGACAGTGAGTGGACAGTAATCATCATCAAGGACAGTGGAGGGGACAGCGATCATCATCAAGGACAGTGGAGGGGACAGCAATCATCATCAAGGACAGTGGAGGGGACAGCAATCAAGGACAGTGGAGGGGACAGCAATCATCATCAAGGACAGTGGAGGGGACAGCAATCAAGGACAGTGGAGGGGACTGCAATCATCATCAAGGACAGTGGAGGGGACAGCAATCATTATCAAGGAGAGAGGAGGGGACAGCAATCAAGGACAGTGGAGGGGACAGCAATCATCATCAAGGACAGTGGAGGGGACAGCAATCAAGGACAGTGGAGGGGACAGCAATCATCATCAAGGACAGTGGAGGGGACAGCAATCAAGGACAGTGGAGGGGACAGCAATCATCATCAAGGACAGTGGAGGGGACAGCAATCAAGGACAGTGGAGGGGACAGCAGTCAAGGACAGAGGAGGGGACAGCACTCTTACTGCAGCAGTATCCTGGCGTCCCGATAGCTCACAGGGTGACAGGGCACGCTGGGCAGATCCATCTGCTTCTCTGGAATGCGGTAAGCTCCGTCTGTACACACACACACACACACACACACACACACACACACACACACACACACACCACAAACACACACGCACGCATGCACGCTCGCACGCACACACAGGAGATTGAGGGAAGCAAATAAAATTCAATTCAAATTCATTCAGTTCGTTTTAGAGACACCGAAAACCCTGGATCATGACTCAGAAACTGGTTGGTTATTACACATGAGAAATTCATTAATTATGTACACCCCTGTGCTACAATAGGTTTATTATAAAAAGCACGTGCACGCGCACACACACACACACGCGCGCGCACACACACACACACACACACACACACACACACACACACACGCACACACACACACACGCACACACACACATACACACACACAGAGGAGAGAGAGAGAGAGAGAGAGAGAATTTCGGACATTTTGTCTTCAAAACACTTCCAAAACGCATCCGTGAAACGGTTCACACACACACACACACAGAGAGAGAGAGAAGAAGAAGAAGAAGAAGAAGAGGACCAAACACAGTATTAACAATAACAACAACAATAACAACACCAGCACTAACACCGGCAACACCACCACGAGCACCACCACCACCACCACCAACAACAACAACAACAACACCAACAATACTAACACCGACAACAACAACACCATCACTGACAACAACAACACCACCACCGACAACAACAACAACAACACCAACAATACCAACACTAACAACAACAACACCATCACTGACAACAACAACACCACCACCGACAACAACAACAACACCAACAATACCAACACTGACAACAACAACAACACCACCACCAACAACAACAACACCAACAATACTAACACTGACAACAACAACACCATCACCAACAACAACTGACAACACCAACAACACCTATAACACTACCAACAACAACTCTAACAACAACAACATCACCACCACCAACAACAACAACAACATCACCACCACCACCAACAACAACATCAAAAGCACCACCAACAACAACAACACCACCAACAACAACATCACCACCAACAACAACAGCAGCACCATAATGGAACACTAACAAAAGAACCAATAAAGATAAAACAAGAAGTTAATTCTTTTTATAGAAATCTATACACACACAAAACGTTTGATACATGCAATATAAGGGATTTAGTTAGTGAACTGCCTAAACTATCAAACGATGAAAGTAATTTGTTGGAAGGAGAAATAAGCTTAGAAGAAGCTAGTTTAGCGTTAAAAAATATGAAAAATGGAAAGAGTGGCACAGATGGGTTTGGAGCGGTTTTTTTTTTTTGTTTTTTTTTTTGTTTTTGTTTTTTTTGTTTTTTTTCATTTGGAATAAACTAGGTCCTTTCGTAGTGCGTGCTCCACATCAATCAATGAAAGATGGAGAACTTTCGGCCACTTAGAAAGAAGGAAACATAACATTTATCCCGAAACCATAAAAATCTAAAGAATATATAAAGAACTGGAGACCCATCTCACTTCTAAATGTTTTATATAAAACTGGATCGACATGCATTGCCAATAGAATAAAGAAGGTTATTCCAAAATTAGTTGACGAAGACCAGACAGGTTTTGTCGCAAATAGATACCTTGGAGACAATATGACTCATATACGATTTAACTAATTACTTAGAAACACCACAATTACCTGTACTTTGCTTAGATTTTGAGAAAGCTTTTGATTCACTTGACTGGAGCTTTTTGTTTAAAGCTTTGAGCGCATATGGATTTGGAGACAATATGTGTACATGGATACAAACATTTTACAACAGGATAAAGTGAACTGTTATTGTCAACCGTCAATCGACAGAATGTTGTTGTTGTTGTTTGTAGAAAAAGGTTGAAGACAGGGTGACCCGCTCTCTCCTTATTTGTTTATATTATGTGTAGAAATTTTAGCTATTATGATCAGAGAGGGTAAATAAGTAAAAGATATAAAGATAATTGATAAAGACCATAAAATATCACAATTTGCTGACGATGCACATTTGATGAATATTGGGGACTGTTTATCATTTGAAAGATCTATTCAAAATGTAGAACAAATTGGTAAGTTTTCAGGACTTTTCATGAAAACACAAAAGACACAAGCTATACGGCTAGGAAATTATTTAAAAAAACATTTAAAAAAATTTTATTTTTAAATCATTCAGAAACAAAATATATGCAACATTTAAACATTAAATGGAATCCAGAAAGATTTAGAATATTGGGAATGTGGTTTACGAACTACATGAAAGATTTATAAAAAATAAAAAAATAAAAAATAAATTGCCCAGAGAAACTATGAACTGAAGCCCTTATTCAAAATATGGATAAAAAGAAGTATATCACACCTACAGCACGTGTCACTGTGTTAAAGTCTCTTATCTTATCCAAACTTATTCACCTGTGGATCTTGCTTCCAAATCCTCTTGATGATTTTATTAATAACTGCCAGAAAATGTGTTTTCATTTTATATGGAATAGTAAACGAGACAAAGTAAGCAGAAAAACAGCAACAAAAAACGTTTAAAAAGGTGGTTTAAACATATCAGATAATCAAAACAAAGTATGTTGAAGCATTAAAACTCACTTGGCTAAGAAAATTCAAAATTACAAAGCAGAAATGAAAAACATTTCAACTGAAACTTTCCCATTTTTCACTGAGTAAGGAAAATATGGACTCATGTATGCATTGCGTAAATGCAACAATGATTTATTTTGGAAACACACTTTCATGGCTTACAGGGGATTTTGTTGTCAGGTGATACCTAAATCAGATATTAACCTTCTGTCAGAACCAGTCTTCCATAACGTAAATTCAAGATTGGAAATAGTACAATGAATTATAGAGACTGGGTTGATAAAGGCGTATACTGTGTTTCACATTTCCTAAATGACAATGGGCACTTTCATACAAAAAAATGAATTTCGTAGAAAATATTAAATGTGTACATTTTCTGGCATACGATGGTTGCTTAAGAACAGATGTTGGAAAAATTGTACAAGTTGATATATGCATATTTGTGCAAATGACCCTGTTTATAAAGCGCTTAGAACTTGGTCTCCGACCAAAGATAGGCGCTATGTAAGCATCCATATCAATCAATATATATTGATGATATACTTTGAGGGATATGGATATCTAACATTATATTTGATGACTTATTCAAATGACGTATACAACCATTCACAGTTGTTATGCTTAGAATATTAAACATGCATGTCACTTATGTTATGTTGTTGTTGTTCTGTCTCCGCTTTTACTGTGTTTTTTTCCAATTTATCTTCTCTCCTTTTCTAAAAGAAATGTTATTTATTCATTTATGTTGTCTTGTCAATTGTCTTTGTGCTATAAATAGGGGAAAAGGTTGGACAAAAAAAAATCCGTGTTATCAAAATGTTCTCAGCCATGTGCTTGGAGATGACCAAAAAACAAAACAACAACAACAACAACAACACCAACAACAACAGACCAACAACACCACCAACAACAATAACACCACCACCAACAACAACACCGATAACAACAACAGACGAACAACACCACCAACACCAGCACCACACACAACAACACCTACAACATCACCAACAACACGCCAACAACAACACCAACAACAACACCACCACCAACAACAACAAAAACAGATGAACAACAATACCAATACCACCACCATCACCACCACCAACAACAACACCACAACAACAACATCATCAACAACAACACCACCAACAACATGCCAACAACACTAACGCCACAACAACACCAACAACAACAACATGCCAACAACACTAACACCACAAAAACAGCATCACCAACAACAACACCAACAACAACATGCCAACAACACTAACACCACAACAACAACACCAACAACAACACACCAACAACACTAACATCACAACAACAACACCAACAACAACAACACGCCAACAACTCTAACACCACCACAACAACACCACTAACAACGCCAACAATAACACGCCAACAACACTAGCACCACCACAACAACACCAACAACAACAACACCAACAACAACACGCCAACAACACTAACACCACAACAACAACACCAACAACAACACACCAACAACACTAACACCACAACAACAACACCACCAACAACAACACACCAACACCACCACCAACAACAACAATAACAACACCAACAACAACAGATGAACAACAATACCACCATCACCACCAACACCACCACCAACAACAACAACACCACCAACAACACTAACACCACCACACCACCACCAATACCAACACTAACACCACCAACAACAACACCAACACCACCACCAATACCAACACTAACACCAACAACAACACCACCACACCACCACCAATACCAACACTAACACCAACAACAACAACACCAACACCACCACCAATACCAACACTACACCAACAACAACAACACCAACACCACCACCAATACCAACACTAACACCAACAACAACAACACCAACACCACCACCAATACCAACACTAACACCAACAACAACACCACCACACCACCACCAATACCAACACTAACACCAACAACAACAACACCAACACCACCACCAATACCAACACTACACCAACAACAACAACACCAACACCACCACCAATACCAACACTAACACCAACAACAACAACACCAACACCACCACCAATACCAACACTACACCAACAACAACAACACCAACACCACCACCAATACCAACACTAACACCAACAACAACAACACCAACACCACCACCAATACCAACACTAACACCAACAACAACAACACCAACACCACCACCAATACCAACACTAACACCAACAACAACAACACCAACACCACCACCAATACCAACACTAACACCAACAACAACAACACCAACACCACCACCAATACCAACACTAACACCAACAACAACAACACCAACACCACCACCACCACCAATACCAACACTACACCAACACCACCACCAATACCAACACTACACCAGCAACACCAACACCACCACCAATACCAACACTACACCAACACCACCACCAATACCAACACTACACCAGCAACACCAACACCACCACCAATACCAACACTACACCAACAACAACAACACCAACACCACCACCAATACCAACACTAACACCAACAACAACAACACCAACACCACCACACCACCACCAATACCAACACTACACCAGCAACACCAACAACACCACCACCAATACCAACACTACACCAGCAACACCAACAACACCAACACCACCACCAATACCAACACTACACCAACAACACCAACAATACCAACACCAACACCACCACCAATACCAACACTACACCAGCAACACCAACACCACCACCAATACCAACACTACACCAGCAACACCAACAACACCACCAATACCAACACTACACCAGCAACACCAACGGACCAACAGCAGCCCGGCCCGGGGTGGCGGGGTCTCCCCAGCTGGTCCGGAAGTTCCCGTGCTCCACGTCATCCTCGGGTAGCCACCAGGTGGCGGGGTACACGTTGTACGTCATGTTGATGTTGACGTCAGCAGGGTCGTTGAACAGCACCACCGCCTTGCCGCCCCGCTTGGCCGCCTCCCGAACCTGTGTGTGCACGGATGTGGGCGTGGTCAGTCTGCAGCGTGTGTTGTGTGTGCACGGATGTGGGTGTGGTCAGCATGCAGCGTGTGTTGTGTGTGCACGGATGTGGGCGTGGTCAGTCTGCAGCGTGTGTTGTGTGTGCACGGATGTGGGTGTGGTCAGCATGCAGCGTGTGTTGTGTGTGCACGGATGTGGGTGTGGTCAGTCTGCAGCGTGTGTTGTGTGTGCACGGATGTGGGCGTGGTCAGTCTGCAGCGTGTGTTGTGTGTGCACGGATGTGGGCGTGGTCAGTCTGCAGCGTGTGTTGTGTGTGCACGGATGTGGGCGTGGTCAGTCTGCAGCGTGTGTTGTGTGTGCACGGATGTGGGCGTGGTCAGTCTGCAGCGTGTGTTGTGTGTGCACGGATGTGGGTGTGGTCAGTCTGCAGCGTGTGTTGTGTGTGCACGGATGTGGGCGTGGTCAGTCTGCAGCGTGTGTTGTGTGTGCACGGATGTCGGTGTGGTTAGTACGCAGCGTCATAATAATAATAATAATTTTTTGGACGCCCTATCTCCAGAGAGCCCAGCGTTTACAAATACAGTTACACATACATACACTGACGCAGATTAACTTCATAACATTCATTTACCTATATGCATCACAAAATAAACAGGTCACACACACACACACACACACACACACACACACACACACACACACACACACACACACACACACACCAGGCTTTCATACCGATGCCGCCCCATTCCTCTACTACCGTGAAACGTTCATACATACACATCTTCACCTTCATGTAACTCAGTCACCATCATACACACACATCTTCACCTTCATGTAACTCAGTCACCATCATACACACACATCTTCACCTTCCTGTAACTCAGTCACCACCATACACACACATCTTCACCTTCCTGTAACTCAGTCACCATCATACATACATATCTTCACCTTCCTGTAACTCAGTCACCATCATACATACACATCTTCACCTTCCTGTAACTCAGTCACCACCATACACACACATCTTCACCTTCCTGTAACTCAGTCACCATCATACACACACATCTTCACCTTCCTGTAACTCAGTCACCATCATACACACACATCTTCACCTTCCTGTAACTCAGTCACCATCATACATACACATCTTCACCTTCCTGTCACCATCATACATACACATCTTCACCTTCCTGTAACTCAGTCACCATCATACATACACATCTTCACCTTCCTGTAACTCAGTCACCATCATACATACACATCTTCACCTTCCTGTCACCATCATACATACACATCTTCACCTTCCTGTAACTCAGTCACCATCATACACACACATCTTCACCTTCATGTAACTCAGTCACCACCATACACACACATCTTCACCTTCCTGTAACTCAGTCACCACCATACACACACATCTTCACCTTCATGTAACTCAGTCACCATCATACATACACATCTTCACCTTCCTGTAACTCAGTCACCACCATACATACACATCTTCACCTTCCTGTAACTCAGTCACCATCATACACACACATCTTCACCTTCCTGTAACTCAGTCACCACCATACATACACATCTTCACCTTCCTGTAACTCAGTCACCATCATACACACACATCTTCACCTTCCTGTAACACAGTCACCATCATACACACACATCTTCACCTTCCTGTAACTCAGTCACCATCATACACACACATCTTCACCTTCCTGTAACTCAGTCACCATCATACACACACATCTTCACCTTCCTGTAACACAGTCACCATCATACACACACATCTTCACCTTCCTGTAACTCAGTCACCATCATACACACACATCTTCACCTTCCTGTAACTCATTCACCATCATACACACACATCTTCACCTTCCTGTAACTCAGTCACCATCATACATACACATCTTCACCTTCCTGTAACTCAGTCACCATCATACATACACATCTTCACCTTCCTGTCACTCAGTCACCATCATACACACACATCTTCACCTTCCTGTAACTCAATCACCATCATACACACACATCTTCACCTTCCTGTAACTCAATCACCATCATACACACACATCTTCACCTTCATGTAACTCAGTCACCATCATACACACACATCTTCACCTTCATGTAACTCAGTCACCATCATACATACACATCTTCACCTTCCTGTAACTCAGTCACCATCATACACACACATCTTCACCTTCATGTAACTCAATCACCATCATACACACACATCTTCACCTTCCTGTCACTCAGTCACCATCATACACACACATCTTCACCTTCCTGTAACTCATTCACCATCATACACACACATCTTCACCTTCCTGTAACTCAGTCACCATCATACACACACATCTTCACCTTCCTGTCACTCAGTCACCACCATACACACACATCTTCACCTTCCTGTCACTCAGTCACCATCATACACACACATCTTCACCTTCCTGTAACTCAGTCACCATCATACACACACATCTTCACCTTCCTGTAACTCAGTCACCATCATACACACACATCTTCACCTTCCTGTAACTCAGTCACCATCATACATACACATCTTCACCTTCCTGTAACTCAGTCACCATCATACACACACATCTTCACCTTCCTGTAACTCAGTCACCATCATACACACACATCTTCACCTTCCTGTAACTCAGTCACCATCAACACGTGCATATCACATACAACACTCACGGGGCAAATATATCCAGTCTATAACAACAGCACAGCACACTACAGCACACCACAGCACAGCACAACACTGTACAGCACAACACACCACACCACACCACACCACACCACACCACACCACAGTACAACACAACACAGCATAGCATAACACAGTTCACAACACAGCACAGCACAACACAACACTGCACAGCACAGCAGAACACAGCACAGCACAGCACAGCACACCACACCACACTTCACCACACCACACCACAACACAGTTCACCACAACACAATACAGCACAGCATAACTCCACACAGCACAACACAGCACGACACAGCACACAGCACAGCACAGCACACCACACCACACCACACTTCACCACACCACACCACAACACAGTTCACCACAACACAATACAGCACAGCATAACTCCACACAGCACAACACAGCACGACACAGCACACAGCACAGCACAGCACACCACACCACACCACACTTCACCACACCACACCACAACACAGTTCACCACAACACAATACAGCACAGCATAACTCCACACAGCACAACACAGCACGACACAGCACAGCACAGCACAGCACAGCACAACACAGCACAGCACAGCACGACACAACACAGCACAACCCCACCTTTTTCCCACGGCTGATCTTGCCGTATCTCATGATGACGATGGCCTTGTTGACGTCCACCTTCAGTTTCTCTAACGTGCGGAAGTCCTGAGCACGTCCGTAGTTGGCATAAATCAGCTTGCCCTGTGGGCACAGGGAACAACGTGATCCTTTCAACTTGAATTTCCTTTTCCATTACACAGTTCACATTGATACAGTGTTAACAACTTGTTCCTTTCCCCTTGAATTTCCTTTTCCATTACACAATTCACACTGATACAGCGTTAACAACTTGTTCCTTTCCCGTTGAATTTCTTTTTCCATTACACAATTCACACTGATACAGCGTTAACAACTTGTTCTTTTCCCCTTGAATTTCTTTTTCCATTACACAATTCACACTGATACAGCGTTAACAACTTGTTCTTTTCCCGTTGAATTTCTTTTTCCATTACACAGTTCACATTGATACAGTGTTAACAACTTGTTGTTCCTTTCCCGTTGAATTTCTTTTTCCATTACACAATTCACATTGATACAGCGTTAACAACTTGTTGTTCCTTTCCCGTTGAATTTCTTTTTCCATTACACAATTCACATTGATACAGCGTTAACAACTTGTTGTTCCTTTCCCGTTGAATTTCTTTTTCCATTACACAATTCACATTGATACAGCGTTAACAACTTGTTGTTCCTTTCCCGTTGAATTTCTTTTTCCATTACACAATTCACATTGATACAGCGTTAACAACTTGTTCCTTTCCCGTTGAATTTCTTTTTCCATTACACAATTCACATTGATACAGCGTTAACAACTTGTTTTTCCTTTCCCCTTGAATTTCTTTTTCCATTACACAGTTCACATTGATACAGTGTTAACAACTTGTTGTTCCTTTCCTCACAGAGAGACGAGGTACAGAGAGCGATGGGGAACACTAGGTGCCATGTCTTCTGTGTGTGTGTGTGTGTGTGTGTGTGTGTGTGTGTGTGGACAGAAGTGCTGACTGTAGCGCTAGAAAGGAGCAATGCTAACTAGGAAGGAATTTTTGTTTAATGTCCCGTCACACATATCGGTGATTGAAGACATTTTGTAAAAGTATTTATGAATACATCTGAGTATTATCGGTTAGAAGGGGTGGGAGATGTGGATGAATGGAGGGTTGGGGGAAACTGGGCAAATGAGGGTAAAAATGTGGGTGAAATTTGAAAGAAAAACAAAACAAACAAACAAACAACAACAAAAAAACCTCTAAATACACTTACAGGAAATTACTTAAAGGACTTCGTAAAAGAGAAGTCGTTAAACTGACAAGCGAAACAACTGATAATGAATGCAAAAAGTCAAAAACATCAACGTTCTCAGTCACTTGTGAAGACACACTTTCGTGTACAAAAGGCTTCATCAAGCTACAGTGAAAAATTATATGCTCAATTGTCAGGTTATTAAAGCATATACACTTGACATTAGAACAATACTTGGTCCGTAATGAATTTGATAATAGTCTGAGAGCTAAGCTCAGAATTGGTCTGCGAATCGGACCAAAGTCTGAGAGTCAACTGACGAGGTTTTAGACTTGAATTCAAGCACCTATAAAAGTCTCTTTCTAGTATATTGCTTATTTCCTTGTATGACAATGGGCAATATACTTTTATACTATCTATATGATTTTTTGCTCCCCTTTTTGCTGCCCTATCTGCTTGGTCGTTATAACGGAATCCAGTGTGGGATGGTATCCAACAAAAATCAACATTTGTACCCTTCACAAATAGGGAGTGCAATAAATACCTAATTTCAAAAAATAAATCTTCTCTTTGATTATTCTCAAAAAGGAGCAAACCTTTTAAGACAGACTGAGAATCAACACAAAATAGGATATTACTTATTATGATTGGTATATCAACAAGATATGCTAACTAGTCTTCTTTATCTTAATGATGCCAACATGATGGTGGAAGATGAAAACTATTGTAGGCAAAAGAAACACTCTCCGTCGTTAAAAACAAACAAACGCGACTCTTCTTTTCAACGCCCTCTGTAGAACTATTGCGTTAGGAAATTTCCTAAATCAACGCTAATTCCACACAGACTTTGGGAACAGCGCTACTAAGTTCGCTTAGCGTACTCCATCTGACTGATGCAGAACGATTCCTACAGTGACCTTCAGGCAATACAACTGACCAAGAAGTGACCCTGACAGCAATTTTCAGCACATTCATTCTAGTTCATTCGGGTACCCTCTTAAGATAATTGTAGGCAATAAACACGTCGATTATGACAGGGGGAAAAAGACAGCATAGCGTTGAGATTTTGTCAAAATATTCGCTAATTCCATAGACTTAGGAAAATTCTTTACGCAAAGCGAACTTAGCGCGGCTGAGATAGTTTGGTCAATCCAGCTCTGGTCTCGGTCTATAGAAGTTCGTTTCCAGTGACTGAGGTGCCAGTTGCATTGCTTGGTTCTAACTTTTTGACAGTTACACGTGACTAAATGCCTACGTTGACCGAACTACGCCATTGGTCAGTTCCAGACTACACACAGTTAGTAGCGGGTTACGACCATACTAGGCTCTTCCGTCTGGCTGTGCAGGTGTCCAATATAAGTGGGTCATTCCTGATTGGGGCGACAGGGTGGACTACATTCATTCACTGAAGAAAGCATCCCACTGACACGCCAATAATACTTGGAGTCGACCTTTTTTTTTCTTTCTTTTTTTTCTTTTTGTACTAGAGAGGGACATCTGCTACATCGAATGAATTATCTCCCTGTTCTTTTAGAAAAGACAGTGACATCTGATACATCACAGGGATTTTTTGAAAGGTGAGGGCGGGAAGGGCGGGAGTATCGATTAGGTGTGAGAATGGAGTACATCACACACACACACACACACACACACACACACACACACACACACACACACACCTGGACTTTCCCGGACGGGCAGTACATGCAGTAAGGGGGAATGACTCCACTGTCACACACACACACACACACACACACACACACCTGGACTTTCCCGGACGGGCAGTACATGCAGTAAGGGGGAATGACTCCACTGTCACACACACCCACACACACACACACACACACACACACACACACCTGGACTTTCCCGGACGGGCAGTACATGCAGTAAGGGGGTGTGACCTCACTGTCACACACACACACACACACACACACACACACACACACACACACACACACACACCTGGACTTTCCCGGACGGGCAGTACATGCAGTAAGGGGGGATGACTCCACTGTCACACACACACACACACACACACACACACACACACACACCTGGACTTTCCCGGACGGGCAGTACATGCAGTAAGGGGGAATGACCCCACTGTCACACACACACACACACACACACACACACACACACACACACACACACCTGGACTTTCCCGGACGGGCAGTACATGCAGTAAGGGGGCGTGACCTCACTGTCACACACACACACACACACACACACACACACACACACACACACCTGGACTTTGCCGGACGGGCAGTACATGCAGTAAGGGGGTGTGACCTCACTGTCACACACACACACACACACACACACACACACACACACACACCTGGACTTTCCCGGACGGGCAGTACATGCAGTAAGGGGGTGTGACCTCACTGTCCCAGTCACTGCCTGTCGTGGCCCCCACGTCTGACGTGAAGATGGCGTTACGGCGCCGTCCATCCAGCATCGTCACCTGCATCACAACCCGCTTCAGGTGAGGGGGGGGGGGGGTGTTGGTGTGTGTGTGCGTGTGTGTCTGTGTGTGTGTCTCTGTGTGTGTGTCTGTGAGCCTACGATACTGATGGTCGAAAGAAAAGGGTTGTGAGTTGTGAGCAGCCAACCTTGTTGAAGGTGTGTCGACAAAATTAATGATTGAAAAGAAGGGTTGTCAGTTTTGAGCAGTGAGTTGTGAGATGTGAGTTGTGAGCTGAGTTGTGAGTGAGCTGTGAGTTGTGAGCTTATGAACTGTGAGTTCTGAGTTGTGAGCTGTGAATGGTGAACTGTAAGCAGTGAGTTGTGAGCAGCCCACCTTGTTGAAATGCTGCTTGGCCGGGTAGGACAGCAGGACGTCATAGGGGGCCAGGGTGACGTCATAGCCCATCTTCTTCAACTCCTGCTCCACGTAATCCACGGTCCGCTCGTCCCCCTCCGTGCCTGCCAGGTGGGGCCGCTCGGACAGAACCCTGCACGTGCACCAGGGAGGGGGGGGGTGGTTGTGTGGTGGTGGTGGTGATGGTGGTGTGGTGGTGGTGGTAGTGATGGTGGTGATGATGATGGTGGTGGTGGTGTGGTGGTGGTGGTGATGATGGTGTGGTGTGGTGGTGGTGATGGTGTGGTGTGGTGGTGTGGTGGTGGTGGTGATGATGGTGGTGGTGGTAGTGTGGTGGTGGTGATGGTGTGGTGGTGGTGGTGATGGGGTGGTGGTGGTAGTGTGGTGGTGGTGATGGTGTGGTGGTGGTAGTGTGGTGGTGGTGATGGTGTGGTGGTGATGGTGTGGTGGTGGTAGTGTGGTGGTGGTTGTGATGGGGTGGTGGTGATGGCGATGATTGTGGTGGTGGTAGTGTGGTGGTGGTGGTGGTGTGGTGGTGGTGGTGTGGTGGTGGTGATGGTGTGGTGGTGGTGGTGATGGGGTGGTGGTGGTGGTGATGGCGATGATGGTGGTGGTGGTTTGGTGGTGGTGTGGTAGTGGGGTGTATTGTGGTGTGGTGGTGGTGTGGTGTGGTGATGATGGTGGTGTGGTGGTGGTGGTAGTGATGGTGGTGATGGTGGTGGTGGTGGTTGTGTGGTGGTGGTGATGATGGTGTGGTGGTGTGGTGGTGGTGATGGTGTGGTGGTGGTGGTGATGGCGATGATGGTGGCGGTAGTGTGGTGGTGGTGATGGGGTGGTGGTGGTGATGGTGATGATGGTGGTGGTGGTAGTGATGGTGGTGGTGGTGTGGTGTGGTGTGGTGTGGTGTGGTGGTGGTGATGGCGATGATGGTGGTGGTGGTGTGGTGGTGGTGTGGTAGTGGTGTGGTGTGGTGGTGATGGTAGTGATGGTGGTGGTGGCGGTGGTGGTGGTGTACTGTGGTGTGGTGTGGTGGTGGTGGTGTGGGGTGGGGTGGTGTGGTGTGGGGTGGTGTGGTAGTGGTGTGGTGGTAGTGGTGGTGAGGTGTGGTGTGGTGTGGTGTGGTGATGATGGTGGTGGTGATGGTAGTGGGCGTAGTGATGGCAGTGGTGAAGGTGGTGGTGATGGTGGTACTGGTGATGGTTATGGTGGTGGTGGTGGTGGTGATAGTAATGGTCATGGTGATTATGAAGAAGAAGAAGAAGAAGAATGCAAACAACATGGATGATGGTATGTATGTATGTTTGTGTGTCAATGTGCGGGTACTCATATCCATGCGTCGTGCATGTTTGCGAGCTTATGTCATAGAGAGATAGAGTGATTAATTGAGACAGAGACAGACAGACAGACAGACAGACAGAGACAGACACAGACAGAGACAGAGAGACAGAGGAGGGTGGGGGGGGGGTCTACATATTTACACACGGACTTTCAAACTTACACACAGTTAAAACACTCGTTCACACAATAGTCAAGAGAAAAGCAGACATAAATAAGAGGACACAGCAAAAAAGAAAGGAAAACAAACAAAAATAGATAAAGAAAGAAAGAAAGAAAAGAACAAATAACCAGCCAGCATTGGTGTCACTACAAAAGTGGAAATGCAAACAACTGTTGGCATTCTAATGGAGAGAATGGACCTCACTCCCCCACTCCCTAAAGCAACGTCAGTCATACTGAAATGTCACTATACTGAAATGTCACTACAACGAGGACCGAGATAGGATGATGATGTTGACAGTGACGACGATGATAATGATGACAGATAAGCATGCTTGTTGGTTGATCATCTCTTTGTCTGATAACCTTGGGAGTGTACCCTCCAACTATCAAGGGTCTGAAAATTGCGTCTGGTTGATCGGTGTGTGTGTGTGTGTGTGTGTGTGTGTGTGTGTGTGTGTGTGTGTGTGTGTGTGTGTGTGTGTGTGTGTGTGTGTGTGTGTGTGTGTGTGCAGGGAGTCCGTGAGGGTCTGGGTTCGAATCCCGCTCTCGCCCTTTTTCCCAAGTTTGACTGGAAAATCAAACTGAACGTCTAGTCATTCGGGTGAGTCGATAAACCGTGGTTCCGTGTGCAGCACACTCTTCGCGCGCTTAAAAAGAACCCATGGCAACGAGAGGTTGTCCTCTGGCAAAATTATGTAATAGAAGTCCACTTTGATAGGTGAACATCTACCTCCAGCCAACACCACTAACATCTACCTCCAGCCAACACCACTAACATCTACCCCCAGCCAACACCACTAACATCTACCTCCAGCCAACACCACTAACATCTACCTCCAGCCAGCAACAGCAACACCACTAACATCTACCTCCAGCCAACACCACTAACATCTACCTCCAGCCAACACCACTAACATCTACCTCCAGCCAACACCACTAACATCTACCTCCAGCCAACACCACTAACATCTACCTCCAGTCAACACCACTAACATCTACCTCCAGCCAACACCACTAACATCTACCTCCAGCCAACACCACTAACATCTACCTCCAGCCAACACCACTAACACCACTAAATAACATCTACCTCCAGCCAACACCACTAAATAACATCTACCTCCAGTCAACACCACTAACATCTACCTCCAGTCAACACCACTAACACCTACCTCCAGCCAACACCACTAACACCTACCCCCAGCCAACACTAACATCTACCTCCAGCCAACACCACTAACATCTACCTCCACCCAACAATACTAACATCTACCTCCAACACCACTAACATCTACCCCCAGCGGACAACCAGCACAGTGACAAGGCCTTACCTGAGGTACTGCTCGATGTTGCTGGCCTGGACCTCCTGGATGAGTCTGGCGCTGACTGTGGGGTCTGGTTCTGTCACGTGCCCCTGCCCCAGTGAACCAAAGGAGGAGGAGGAGGCTGAGGAGGGCGGGTAGTGGGTCATGTTGGAGTCAGACCCCTCAGACGTGGAGGATGCAGGGTGGTCCAGGAAGAACCAGCCAATGAACAGCCCCGTAACAAAACACAGCACCGTCACCACCACTGCCACCACCACTGCCACCAGTTTTCCTGTCACTGTAGCCATTCTGTGTCCTGGCTGCTTCGCTGGGCTGTCTGTCTCTCACAGCTCCGACTTCTGGGTGGGTGACTGGTTGTGATTTCTGAATACAGAACTATAATTTATTGTTGTGATTTCTGAATACAGAACTATATGCACATTGTTGTGATTTCTTGATACAGAACTATATGCACATTGTTGTGATTTCTGAATACAGAACTATATGCACATTGTTGTGATTTCTGAATACAGAACTGTAATTTATTGTTGTGATTTCTGAATACAGAACTATATGCACATTGTTGTGATTTCTGAATACAGAACTATATGCACATTGTTGTGATTTCTGAATACAGAACTATATGCACATTGTTGTGATTTCTGAATACAGAACTATATGCACAATCTCAGAAACGCCAATGCCCTTGCTGTGGTCATTTTCTTCAATGGTACTGACTAAAATTATTACTAAAGTAAAAAGTGACTAAACTAATAATTAAAGTCAAAACTGACTATTACTTAAATCTAAACTGACTTAATTTATTTCTGAAGCCTAAACTGACGTAATTCATTTCATCAAATTTTACAGTGACCAAAAAAGGGGGGTAAAAGAAAGACCCGAGCAAACAAGTGATAGACAGGCATAATATTTCAGTACACAGACATTATATCATCTCCACCCATTCACCCCGTCTGTCTGTGTTTTTTTTCCTGTGTATTGTCTTCAACGAATCAAACCTTGGTTCATAAATCAAACATGAGTCTATCTGTGTCTTGTCTTGCAGGAATCAAGCCTAAATTCAGAAGTCAAACATGCGTGTAGTGTTTATCAGCATAGGCATCATCATCATCATCAGCAGCAGAATCAATCATCATCAATCAATCATCAATCAATCATCAATCAATCAATCAATCATCAATCAATCATCAATCAATCAATCAATCATCAATCAATCAATCAATCAATCAATCAATCAATCATCAATCAATCAATCATCAATCAATCAATCATCAATCAATCAATCATCAATCATTCAATCATCAATCATTCAATCATCAATCATTCAATCACCATCATTCAATCATCATCATTCAATCATCATCATTCAATCATCATCATTCAATCATCATCATCATCATCAGCATCATAGTTACCATCAGAGGCAGTCGGAATGAACTGGTCAGATTTAAAGAACATAATCATTGTAAGTTATCACCGTGGACATTGTTTTGCTCCCGTTAGTAAGTTCTTTGCCTTTGAAGCCTTTCACTTCCGAGCGCGGATTTTACGCGCTTTAGGTTTGAGGGTGACTGCATTACCAACAGTCCAGCCAGACACGTCAGAAAGGTTACTTCCTGGTAAATGACGTCAGCCTACATGCGTGTTCGAAGCAATATCTCATTAAGTCCTGGCTCGATTTTGGTGCGGTTTTTGCGTTTTGTAAAGCGAAAAGTAGTTGGACCAAGACGTATAATACTGAAGATGTGGCTAGCATTTAGTTTGATTTTCTGCATTACGTCGACAATAGCAAGTTCGAAAACGTTTTAGGAAGAAAGTGATGTTGAGGTTGATGAAGTGAAATGATTCTGGTTGTCCTGGTCGTTGTCACATGCCAGCAGGCACAACACTAGGCACGGGGCGGGGTCAGGACGAAGAGGGTGAAGAAAAAACGACATTTAGCTTGAAACCTTCAGTTTATGGGGTTTATTTATTGTGAAACCCTTCAGATGAAAGCTTCAGGCCGAAATATTGTTTACAACAAGCTATTGTGTTGTGCTAGTGTGTGTGTGTGTGTGTGAGTGTGTGTGGAGTGTGTGTGTGTGGGGGGGGGGGGGGGGTGAGTGTTGATATATTGTGTTAATGTTTAGATCAAGTTGATAGTGGAAGAAACAAGATAATTGCATAACTGCACTTGGTTGTTGTGTCCAGCGCATTTGCAAATGTTGTAGCACCATTCCCACCCAAAACATATGTACAGAAACTTCAATTTTCTTCTCTTTTTCTTTAATTATTTATTTTATTTTATCTTTCTTTATATCTTAGTTATCTTTCCCTGTTTATGTGTTATCTCATCCTGTCAACATTGAACAAATGACAATTATATTTTCCGTTCGTTTTATAATAATAATAATAATAATAATAATAGTGACATTTGGTACGCTCAGTCTAATGATACAAAAGCCCTGGGCGTTTACCATGAAAAACACAATGACTGATGCAAACTAAAAACACACGAATTCACCCGCATGCACAAATCCTCCCGCTCCAACTCCATCCCAAAAAGCCACACCCACTCCACACAACATGCAGACACACACGTGCGCGCGCGCAAGCATATCTTGGCCGTTCAAGGCGTTTGAACAAGTGTACATCTAAAAAATAGTAATAACAGAAGTAAAATATATATATATATATATATATATATATATATATATATATATATATATATATATATAAAATTGAATCATGACTTAAACATAAAACTGAAGACAAGGAGTTATTTACTGAATTGTATGGCTGGAAATAAATGAGTTTTCAAAGAAGTTTTGAAAGAAGGGAAAGAAAACGTATTTTACATACCTATATACTTTTGAGCATCATTGCAATTTTTGTGAATTTATTTTAGAGGTTGGCGTTCGCTTGTTTGTTTCCTTTTCTTCTTCTTTTTCTTTTCTTTTCTTTTTTTCCCCCATTTTTTTTCTTTTGGCACAAACTACAAGTCGTTGGGGAAGTCATCACTGATCACTGATCAGCCTAATCAATGACAGCATTGAAGAGTACACTGCCTTTCAAAGAGTACACTGCCTTCCAAAGTCATGGCTCACTGATCAGCCTAATCAATGACAGCATTGAAGAGTACACTGCCTTTCAAAGAGTACACTGCCTTCCAAAGTCATGGCTCACTGATCAGCCTAATCAATGACAGCATTGAAGAGTACACTGCCTTTCAAAGTCATGGCTCACTGATCAGCCTAATCAATGACAGCATTGAAGAGTACACTGCCTTTCAAAGTCATGGCTCACTGATCAGCCTAATCAATGACAGCATTGAAGAGTACACTGCCTTTCAAAGAGTACACTGCCTTCCAAAGTCAATGCTGTCATTGATTAGGCTGATCAGTGAGCCATGACTTTGAAAGGCAGTGTACTCTTTGAAAGGCAGTGTACTCTTCAATGCTGTCATTGATTAGGCTGATCAGTGGGTCATGACTTTGAAAGGCAGTGTACTCTTTGAAAGGCAGTGTAGTGTACTCTTTGAAAGGCAGTGTACTCTTTGAAAGGCATTGCACCCTTTGAAAGGCAGTGTAGTGTACTCTTTGAAAGGCAGTGTACTCTTTGAAAGGCAGTGTACTCTTCAATGCTGTCATTGATTAGGCTGATCAGTGGGTCATGACTTTGAAAGGCAGTGTACTCTTTGAAAGGCAGTGTAGTGTACTCTTTGAAAGGCAGTGTACTCTTTGAAAGGCATTGCACCCTTTGAAAGGCAGTGTAGTGTACTCTTTGAAAGGCAGTGCGCTCTTTGAAAGGGAGTGTACTCTTCAATGCTGTCATTGATTAGGCTGATCAGTGGGTCATGACTTTGAAAGGCATTGCACCCTTTGAAAGGCAGTGTAGTGTACTCTTTGAAAGGCAGTGTACTCTTTGAAAGACAGTGTACTCTTTGAAAGGCAGTGCGCTCTTTGAAAGGGAGTGTACTCTTTGAAAGGCAGTGTAGTGTACTCTTTGAAAAGCAGTGTACTCTTTGAAAGGCAGTGCGCTCTTTGAAAGGGAGTGTACTCTTTGAAAGGCAGTGTAGTGTACTCTTTGAAAGGCAGTGTACTCTTTGAAAGGCAGTGTAGTGTACTCTTTGAAAGGCAGTGTACTCTTTGAAAGGCAGTGTACTCTTTGAAAGGCAGTGTACTCTTTGAAAGGCAGTGTACTCTTTGAAAGGCAGTGTTCTCTTTGACAGGCAGTGTACTCTTTGAAAGGCAGTGCACTCTTTAATGCTCTCATTGATTTGGTTGGTAAGCACCCACTCACTTGTGTCCCATATGTGGGCGTGCTTTCAGGGCCAGGACTGGCCTCATCAGTCACCTCTGGACCCAGAGCCGCCGCTCTTCCAACTGATGATTGAAGCCATTGTCATCTTCGAATCCGAAGGATGAACATCACCATTCTTCAATGCTGTCATTGATTTTGTTGATCAATGGGCCATTGGTTTGGAAGGCAGTTACTACTGTTTGTGTACTCTTCAATGCTATCAATGTATGGTTGATCAAAACGAAATGGCTTTGAAAGGCAGTTACTAGTTTTTGTGCACTCTTCAATGCTGTCAATTGTTGATCAGAAAATTAATGGGCTCATGCAACCCAAGAGCAGTAGATCTAAAGACACAGTGGTGACTGACAACGTGTAAGCTGACCAGACCTCGGTGAGGTCACAGCCCTTCACGAACAAAGTCGTCAGCAGCAGTCAAGGGTTGAACCTTGCCACACTCAGCAATGACAAACTATCTTTCCACCCTGTCAACCTTGCCACACTCAGCCATGACACTTCCTTTCCACCCTGTCAACCTTGCCACACTCAGCAATGACACACCACCTTTCCACCCTGTCAACCTTGCCACACTCAGCAATGACAAACTATCTTTCCACCCTGTCAACCTTGCCACACTCAGC
This sequence comes from Babylonia areolata, assembly GCF_041734735.1. Lineage (NCBI taxonomy): Eukaryota > Metazoa > Mollusca > Gastropoda > Neogastropoda > Buccinidae > Babylonia > Babylonia areolata. Next base: position 43,271,671 of record NC_134885.1, on the reverse strand, counting down.
AATGACACTTCCTTTCCACCCTGTCAACCTTGCCACACTCAGCAATGACAAACTATCTTTCCACCCTGTCAACCTTGCCACACTCAGCAATGACACTTCCTTTCCACCCTGTCAACCTTGCCACACTCAGCAATGACAGACCACCTTTCCACCCTGTCAACCTTGCCACACTCAGCAATGACAAACTATCTTTCCACCCTGTCAACCTTGCCACACTCAGCAATGACACTTCCTTTCCACCCTGTCAACCTTGCCACACTCAGCAATGACACTTCCTTTCCACCCTGTCAACCTTGCCACACTCAGCAATGACAGACCACCTTTCCACCCTGTCAACCTTGCCATACTCAGCAATGACAGACCACCTTTCCACCCTGTCAACCTTGCCATACTCAGCAATGACAGACCACCTTTCCACCCTGTCAGCCTTGCCACACTCAGCAATGACACTTCCTTTCCACCCTGTCAACCTTGCCACACTCAGCAATGACAGACCACCTTTCCACCCTGTCAACCTTGCCACACTCAGCCATGACAGACCACCTTTCCACCCTGTCAACCTTGCCACAGTCAGCAATGACAGACCACCTTTCCACCCTGTCAGCCTTGCCACACTCAGCAATGACAGACCACCTTTCCACCCTGTCAACCTTGCCACACTCAGCAATGACAGACCACCTTTCCACCCTGTCAGCCTTGCCACACTCAGCAATGACACTTCCTTTCCACCCTGTCAACATTGCCACACTCAGCAATGACAGACCACCTTTCCACCTTGTCAACCTTGCCACACTCAGCAATGACACTTCCTTTCCACCCTGTCAACCTTGCCACAGTCAGCAATGACAGACCACCTTTCCACCCTGTCAACCTTGCCATACTCAGCAATGACAGACCACCTTTCCACCCTGTCAACCTTGCCATACTCAGCAATGACAGACCACCTTTCCACCCTGTCAACCTTGCCATACTCAGCAATGACAGACCACCTTTCCACCCTGTCAACCTTGCCACACTCAGCAATGACAGACCACCTTTCCACCCTGTCAACCTTGTCACACTCAGCAATGACACTTCCTTTCCACCCTGTCAACCTTGCCACACTCAGCAATGACAGACCACCTTTCCACCCTGTCAGCCTTGCCACACTCAGCAATGACACTTCCTTTCCACCCTGTCAACCTTGCCACAGTCAGCAATGACACACCACCTTTCCACCCTGTCAACATTGCCACACTCTGCAATGACAGACCACCTTTCCACCCTGTCAACCTTGCCACAGTCAGCAATGACACACCACCTTTCCACCCTGTCAACCTTGCCACACTCAGCAATGACAGACCACCTTTTCACCCTGTCAACCTTGTCATCTCATTCTTATGTCGCTCGTTTGTGTGTGTGTGTGTGTGTGTGTGTGTGTGTGTGTGTGTGTGATTTCTCCCTTTCACCCCTCTCTCACCTGTCACATCTTTCTCTCACCTCTCTTCCTCTCACTCACCTCTCTCTCTATCACATCTCTCAACTCTCTCTCACATCTCTCTCACCTCTCTCTCTATCACATCTCTCACTCTCTCTCTCACCTCTCTCTCTATCACATCTCTCACCTCTCTCTCTCTCACCTCTCTCTCTATCACATCTCTCAACTCTCTCTCACATCTCTCTCACCTCTCTCTCTATCACATCTCTCAACTCTCTCTCACATCTCTCTCACCTCTCTCTCTATCACATCTCTCACCCCTCTCTATCACATCTCTCTCTATCACATCTCTCAACTCTCTCTCACATCTCTCTCACCTCTCTCTCTATCACATCTCTCAACTCTCTCTCACATCTCTCTCACCTCTCTCTCTATCACATCTCTCACCTCTCTCTCTCTCACCTCTCTCTCACATCTCTCTCACCTCCCTTTCTCTCACCTCTCTCTCATCTCTCTCTCACCTATCTCACTTCTCTCTAATCTCTCTCACCTCTCTTTCTCTCCTCTCACCTCTCTCTCTCGCCTCTCTCTCCTCTCTCTCACCTCTCTCTCACCTCTCACCTCTCTCTCACCTCTCTCTCACCTCTCTCACTGACCTCTCTCACCTCTCTTTCTCCTCTCTCTCACCTCTCTCTCACCTCTCACCTCTCTCTCACCTCTCTTTCACCTCTCTCACTGACCTCTCTCACCTCTCTTTCTCCTCTCTCTCACCTCTCTCTCACCTCTCACCTCTCTCTCACCTCTCTCACCTCTCTCTCACCTCTCTCACTGACCTCTCTCACCTCTCTCTCACCTCTCACCTCTCTCTCACCTCTCACTCACCTCTCTCACTGACCTCTCTCTCACCTCTCTCACCTCTCACCTCTCACCTCTCTCTCACCTCTCACCTCTCACCTCTCTCTCACCTCTCTCTCTCCTCTCACCTCTCTCTCTCCTCTCACCTCTCTCTCACCTCTCTCTCTCTCACCTCTCTCTCCTCTCTCTCACCTCTCTCACTGACCTCTCACCTCTCTCACTGACCTCTCACCTCTCTCTCTCCTCTCACCTCTCTCTCACCTCTCTCTGACCTCTCTCGCACCTCTCTGACCTCTCTCTCTCTCTCTCTGACCTCTCACCTCCCTCTCTCCTCTCTCCTCTCTCTCACCTCTCTCTCTCACCTCTCTCTCACCTCTCTCTCTCTCACCTCTCTCTGACCTCTCTCTCTGACCTCTCACTTCTCTCTCTCCTCTCACCTCTCTCTCTCACCTCTCTCTCTCCTCTCTCTCTCCTCTCTCACCTCTCTCTCACCTCTCTCTCTCACCTCTCTCTCACCTCTCTCACCTCTCTCTCACCTCTCTCTCTCACCTCTCTCTCTCACCTCTCTCTCACCTCTCTCTCACCTCTCTCACCTCTCTCTCTCTCACCTCTCTCTCTCACCTCTCTCTCACACACACCTCTCACCTCTCTCTCTCACCTCTCTCTCTCACCTCTCTCTCACACACACCTCTCTGATCTCTCTCTCACCTCTCTCTCTCACCTCTCTCTCTCACCTCTCTCACCTCTCTCTCTCACCTCTCTCTCACACACACCTCTCACCTCTCTCTCTCACCTCTCTCACCTCTCTCTCACACACACCTCTCACCTCTCTCTCTCACCTCTCTCACACACACAC
>NC_134885.1:43226043-43266043 GCF_041734735.1 Babylonia areolata | reverse complement strand
TTTTTTTCCAGCGCCGTCACTGCTGTGGCGTTTGGTGTGGTGAGCGATGGGAGGGAGAGATGGTGTCTGTGCCGTTATTATCCGTCTGTGCTGAGCTCGTGCGGCGCGTTGTGTGTGTGTGTGTGTGAGTGAATCTCTGACGGTTCTAGCCAGTTAACTACATGTAAAATTGTCTGCCCTGTGTCCTGACCTGAACTGCGGCTTAAAGTTCAGCTGAGAACCGGTGATGTGTGTGTGTGTGTGTGTGTGTGTGTGTGTGTGTGTGTGTTTACTGCCAAGGTCAGCTCCTGGAAACGTTCTCGTTTTTATCCTGTAGATGCCAGACCTGGATCTGGTTGTACGCCGACCTGTTCCGGCTCTCCGGTTCTTCACATCATTAATAAGTCTCTCTGTCTGTCTGTCTGTCTGTGTATCTCCCAATGTCTGTCTGTCTGCCTCTCTCTCTGTCTGTCTGTCTGTCTGTCTCTGTCCGTCTGTCTGTCTCTCCCTCTCTCCCTCTCTCACACACACACACACACACACGTACGCACACACACAGACACACACGCACACACACATACACCTCTCCCTCGCACTTCCCTCTGTTCCCTCTCTCTATCCTCTCTGTCTGTCTGTCTCTCTGTCCGTCTCTCTTTCTGTCTGTCTCTGTCTCTCCCTCTCTCACCTCTCTTTCCGGCACCTCTCTCTTTCTCTGTCTGTCTGTCTGTCTGTCTGTCTGTCTCTCTCTCTCTCTCTCTCTCTCTCTCTCTCTCACACACACCTTTCACTGCCTTATGTTCCCTCTCTCTCTCTTCTCTCTCTCTCTCTCTATTTCTATCTCTCATCCCTCTCTTTCTCTCAGTCTCTCTCCCGTTGTACAGAGAATCACATTCCCAATACATGTTTTACAGAGAAACATGTCCCTAATAAATGCTGTACAGAAATCACTGACGTTCCCCAACAGATGTTGACAGGTTCAGGTCCCCAATAGATGTTGTACTGACACAGGTTCAAGTCCCCAATAGATGTTGTACACAGGTTCAGGTCCCCAACAGATGTTGTACTGACACAGGTTCAGGTCCCCAACAGATGTTGTACACAGGTTCAGGTCCCCAACAGATGTACACAGGTTCAGGTCCCCAACAGATGTTCTACACAGGTTCAGGTCCCCAACAGATGTTGTCCTAACACAGGTTCAGGTCCCCAATACATGTTGTACACAGGTTCAGGTCCCCAACAGATGTTGTACTAACACAGGTTCAGGTCCCCAATAGATGTTGTACTAACACAGGTTCAGGTCCCCAACAGATGTTGTACTAACACAGGTTCAGGTCCCCAATAGATGTACACAGGTTCAGGTCCCCAACAGATGTTGTACTAACACAGGTTCAGGTCCCCAATAGATGTTATACACAGGTTCAGGTCCCCAACAGATGTACTGACACAGGTTCAGGTCCCCAACAGATGTACTGACACAGGTTCAGGTCCCCAACAGATGTTGTACACAGGTTCAGGTCCCCAACAGATGTACACAGGTTCAGGTCCCCAACAGATGTTGTACACAGGTTCAGGTCCCCAACAGATGTTGTACTGACACAGGTTCAGGTCCCCAATAGATGTTGTACACAGGTTCAGGTCCCCAACAGATGTTGTACTAACACAGGTTCAGGTCCCCAACAGATGTTGTACTAACACAGGTTCAGGTCCCCAATACATGTTGTACACAGGTTCAGGTCCCCAACAGATGTACTGACACAGGTTCAGGTCCCCAACAGATGTTGTACACAGGTTCAGGTCCCCAACAGATGTACACAGGTTCAGGTCCCCAACAGATGTTGTACACAGGTTCAGGTCCCCAACAGATGTTGTACACAGGTTCAGGTCCCCAATAGATGTTGTACTAACACAGGTTCAAGTCCCCAACACATGTTGTACACAGGTTCAGGTCCCCAACAGATGTTGTACACAGGTTCAGGTCCCCAACAGATGTACACAGGTTCAGGTCCCCAATAGATGTTGTACACAGGTTCAGGTCCCCAACAGATGTTGTACATAGGTTCAAGTCCCCAATAGATGTTGTACACAGGTTCAGGTTCAGGTCCCCAACAGATGTTGTACACAGGTTCAGGTCCCCAACAGATGTTGCACACAAGTTCAGGTCCCCAACAGATGTTGTACTGACACAGATTCAGGTCCCCAACAGATGTTGTACACATGTTCAGGTCCCCAACAGATGTTGTACTGACACAGATTCAGGTCCCCAACAGATGTTGTACTGACACAGGTTCAGGTCCCCAACAGATGTTGTACTGACACAGATTCAGGTCCCCAACAGATGTTGTACACAGGTTCAGGTCCCCAACAGATGTTGTACTGACACAGATTCAGGTCCCCAACAGATGTTGTACTGACACAGGTTCAGGTCCCCAACAGATGTTGTACTGACACAGGTTCAGGTCCCCAACAGATGTTGTACTGACACAGATTCAGGTCCCCAACAGATGTTGTACACAGGTTCAGGTCCCCAACAGATGTTGTACTGACACAGGTTCAGGTCCCCAACAGATGTTGTACTGACACAGATTCAGGTCCCCAACAGATGTTGTACACAGGTCCAGGTCCCCAACAGATGTTGTACTGACACAGATTCAGGTCCCCAACAGATGTTGTACTGACACAGGTTCAGGTCCCCAACAGATGTTGTACACAGGTTCAGGTCCCCAACAGATGTTGTACACAGGTTCAGGTCACACACACACACACACACACACACACACACACACACACACGCACGCACACACACACACACACACACACATGCACGCACATCACATATCCATAACACCCGACACACACATATATACACACATGACAGACCCTAAAAGAACACACAACACATACACCACATACCCGAAAAGAACACACTACACACACAACACACACCCTAAAAGAACAGACAACACACACACCACATACCCTAAAAGAACAGACACCACACACACCACATACCCTAAAAGAACAGACAACACACACACCACATACCCTAAAAGAACACACAACACACACCCTAAAAGAACAGACAACACACACACCACATACCCTAAAAGAACAGACACCACACACAACACACACCCTAAAAGAACAGACAACACACACACCACAGATCCTAAAAGAACACACTAAACAACTATACACACCCTAAAAGAACACACCGTCTACACACACAACAACCCCCTAAAAGAACACACTATGCACACAATAATGATAATAATAATAATTATTATTATATAGCGCTGATTCTTGTGCAGTCATTCACACGCATGCATAACTCTAAAACTGAAGAAACTGAAGACGAGGAAGAGGTAGGGGAGGGAGGCTGTCTTGTGAAGAGGTGGGTTTTAAGGCCAGACTTGAAAGAGCTGAGCGAAAGAGGAAGTTCATTCCAAATGCAAGGTCCAGAGACGGAGAAAGAACGGCGTCCAACAGTAGTGTGTTTGAATCTGGGTATGTGTAAACAGGGTGGATCCGAAGCCGATCGTAGAGAGCGAGATGGAGTGTAGAGGTGAAGGCAGTCACAAAGATAGGAAGGGGCAGAGTTGTGAATACATTTATAACATAGAGTGCTGATCTTTTACTTTATTCTGTGTGAGACAGGGAGCCAATGGAGATGTTGCAAAACAGCAGGAGTGATGTGCTCAGATCTTTTCTTTCTGGGGACGAGTCGGGCAGCAGAGTTTTGTATGTACTGAAGGGACTTGAATGGACGAAGAAGGCAAACCAGACAATAGGGAGTTTCAGAAGTCAAGGCGAGAGAGAATGAGAGAAACGACAATACACACCCTGAAAGAACAGACAACACACACACTCCACACACCCGAAAAGAACACGCTACACACACAACACACACCCTAAAAGAACACACAATACGCACACCACAGATGCACAGCACGCAGCTCAAAGGCCAGCACCGCTGAGACATGGCCGGCATACTGTTTGGCTGTCGGGAAAAATAATTTAAAAGAAAAAAAAAAGAAAAAAAAGAAAAAAAAAAAAAGCTTCCAACCACAGCAGATGTTCTCACAGCAGTCCGAAATTTCGGAGCTTGCAGTGGGAGTGAACACATAACAGACACAACATATATCTCAGTGGAACAGAGGGGAAAGGGGAGGGAAGGGAGTGGGGGGGCGGGGGGGGGGGCGTGTCTGGGCCACGAGTCATGGCACGTGCAAAATAAGGATGTCCCTAATGTGTCGTTGAGGCATCGTCTGCACACTAGGATGTCATTAATTTAGGTAACATTGTGGCATTAACGGTGTATGTGTCTATGTCTGTTCAGACTGCAGATAAGGTTGTCCAGATAAGGTTGTCTCCAATATGCCGTTGTGGTATTAGCAGTGTGTGTGTGTGTGTGTGTGTGTGTGTGTGTGTGTGTGTGTGTGCGTGCGTGCGTGTCTGTGTGTGTGTGTGTGTGTGTGTAAACAGCAGATAAGAACGACCATATTATATCCCCTCGTTGTGCCATTAACGGTGCGCGCGCTTGTGTGTGTGTTGGGATCCGGGCAAGGATGTCCCTAATGTAATGAGGCATTAACGGTGTGTGAAGGATATCGTGGCATTAACTCTGTGTGTGTGTGTGTGTGTGTGTGTGTGTGTGTGTGTGTGTGTGTGTGTGTGCAGTGTGTGTGTGTGTGTGTGTGTGTGTGTGCGTGCGTGCGCGCGCGCACTCGCGTCTGACAAGATAGAACGGGATGGGTAAAAAGATATTTCTGGTCAACAGGCCTCAGTGTGTACATGAGGGGTATTTCTGGTCAACAGGCCTCAGTGTGTACATGAGGGGTATTTCTGGTCAACATGTCTGAGTGTGTACATGAGGGGTATTTCTGGTCAACAGGCCTCAGTGTGTACATGAGGGGTATTTCTGGTCAACAGGCCTCAGTGTGTACATGAGGGGTATTTCTGGTCAACAGGCTTCAGTGTGTACATGAGGGGTATTTCTGGTCAACATGTCTGAGTGTGTACATGAGGGGTATTTCTGGTCAACATGTCTGAGTGTGTACATGAGGGGTATTTCTGGTCAACAGGCTTCAGTGTGTACATGAGGGGTATTTCTGGTCAACATGTCTGAGTGTGTACATGAGGGGTATTTCTGGTCAACAGGCCTCAGTGTGTACATGAGGGGTATTTCTGGTCAACAGGCTTCAGTGTGTACATGAGGGGTATTTCTGGTCAACATGTCGAGTGTGTACATGAGGGATATTTCTGGTCAACGAGTGTTTACATGAGTGTTTATACGAAGGATATTTATGGTCAAAGAGTGTGCACATGAGTGATATTTCTGGTCAACGAGTGTTTACATGAGGGCCATTCCTGGTCAACAGCCTTTTGTGTAGTGTCTCTGTCAACTAGCAGTCACAACGTCCTTGCAGTCTGGGTGAAATGTATGCACCTCTAAACATACGTCTTATTCGCAATTTTCTTCATAACCATATTACAATTTTCCTCTGTTTGTGTGTGTGTGTGTGTGTGTGTGTGTGTGTGTGTGTGTGTCTCTGTGTGTGTGTGTGTGGAGTAACAACGGGGTTAATGCGTGTGTGCATGCGCGTGCACGCGTATGTATGTGTGTGTGTATGTGCGTGCGTGTGAGTGTGTGTGCGTTTGAAAAGTTACAATGGGGTTATGATTTGCATGGTGGAATGATGTCTACATTCACGGAACTGAAGGATCAGTGCTTTCAGAAGTCAGGGTCACATTACAGATTTCTTTATTATTGACGTGCCTGTCTGCAGACTGTATGTTAGACTGAGAGAGTGAATGAGTGACAAGGCAAGACAAGACATAATTCTTTATTTTCGAGGATAATAGATAAGTACCCGCGCAATTTGTTCACTGAGACAGATAAGGTTGTTATAAACTTAGAGAGAGCAACCGAGAGAGAGAGAGAGAGACAGACAGACAGACAAACAGAGCAAGAGACAGAGTGAGACAGACAAACTGAGAGACACAGAGATTGGGATATTATATACACACAGAGAAAGACACACGGCAGGACAGAGAAATGGAGATATAGAGAGACAGAGATAGACAGAGATGGTGAGACAATGAGAGACAGAGACACAGAGAGATGGCGAGACACTAAGAGACACAGAGCTTTAAACCATGGGCATTTTTTAAATAAAAAAAAACAAAACTGACTTACTCATTAAAAGAAGACACATAAAAAACTGACTCACTATAAACAATTTTTTAAAAGCCACAAATTCAAATTAAATGATTCGGCAGCATATGATATAATTGCTTTTTGTTCTCTTCATTGAAAATAAATAGCACAATAAAGTGAATTAAAATGTATTAAAAAGACCATGAGTCTTATGTAAAAGAAAAAGAATCTGTTTCAATCCTTTTTTACACACACACAGACACATTAAAGCAAAACAATTTCTTTTGATTAATCAAAAAAAGGTCCAGAATTTTGCTTATGATCCTAAACAAGACTGAAGCCTGATAGTCAAACCACTTCAGCGTCTAAACAATGAAAGCCAGTAGAATGGACTTTGAAAAACCACTTCAGCATCTAAACAATGAAAGCCAGTAGAATGGACTTTGAACATGAGAAAACTATGAATGTGTACAGTTTTACACATACTCTGTTCAATTTTCTACTCACTATCACAGCACAATGACAAAGAGAGACAGAGAGACAGGGAGAAGGTGAGAGACAGTCCAGTCCCACAATCATCAGACAGTAAGAACCCCCCCAGTGCCCCCCACGCCCCCCCCCCCCACACACACACACACACACACCCCTCCCACACACAAAGTGTACAGTATAAGTTTGGCAAGCACCCTTTATTTTGATTTCAATAGATCATTCACTCATGCATAGGGTAAGGAAAAAACAACTTTACAAAACAACCATGCAGCTGAATTGCCAAGACTGAAGAGCAATAAAAATTCAGAGAAAAGGGAAGTAATTCACACACCTGATCATAACCATGCAATGGAAGAGAAGGGAGCTAATTCACACACCTGACCATCACAATCACCGAATGAATGGAAAGGGGGTGGGTGGGTGTTAATTCACACACTTGACCACAATCACCAATCAATGAAAGAGAAGGGGTGTAATTCACACAATCACGAATCAGTGAAAGAAAAGGGTGATAATTCACACACCTGACCACAACCACCAATCAATGAAAGAGAAGGGGTATAATTCACACACCTGACCATAATCACCAATCAAATGAAAGGAAAGGGGGATAATTCACACACCTGACAATCACTATCACCATGCTGTCACACACACCAACTGCTGCATACAACAAAGACCAATTATTGAAGAATCCGCATTATATCTATCCCAGTTGTTATACCATTTCTTTATTTAAAAAAAACAAACAAAAAAAACCCACACCTCTTAATATATTTTAAAACAAAATAAATTTAAAAAAACCAACAACGAACTATAAGTTAATCTAAAAAGCTTCTCATTGCTATTTATGTTTCAGTGTGTGTGTGTGTTTGTGTGTCTGTGTGCAAGAGAGGGTGCTCAACAAACAACATGCAACTCAAATCTCACTGTGGGATTTCCCTACAAAGACCAACACCACCACATCAGATCACATGTCTCCTAGTTTCCAGTGTGCCACTGAAGCTGAACACATCAAGTAAATGCAAACTCTGGCAGTCAAATGTAAACAAGACAATCTCCAAAAATTGCCAGCATTAGTTTTTACAGCATACAAATAACTCAATATTTTACAGAGTTATTTGCTGACAAAGTTCACACATGTCAATCGGATCATCCAGCACTGATCTCACATCGCAATATCAGTAACAAACATCACTGTTTGGAAGACAAAAGACAATTGTATTGCTTGAGTTTTTAAAAAAATCAACAACCACAAAAAACAGATAGCAAAATGATACAAGTGTATATGTGTCCCAATGCTGCTCATACAAAGATATATCTGCCTGTTCGACAAAGCTTCCAAAGAAAACTGAAGGACATGTACTGTCAATGAATGACTTTCTGATGACTGGAATGAACTACATGGATCCGGTTTGAGGGGCAGATCAAGGAAAAAGTTGTGCAGTTGTGCTATGAAGTCTCAATGTAAGGAATATAAATCTGAAGGCCAGTAAAAGACAGAGTCTCAAACTGTTGTTAGTTTTGACGAAGCTGATCTAGTTACAAGATGCAAATATCAACCCAGGAATAAATGTCCAAATATGATGCACTAGAGTAGATTCTCATATAATGGCCAGATTCAAAACAAATTTCTGTTTCCAAATCCCAAACCCAGCCAACAAAAAGCTTATCCAATGAAAAACTTGATGATCATTCCCACTGAGATGATCAGGCAGAACTGTCTATAACTGGCATCTGGGAACAGTAAACAAGCAAGGAGAATGATGGGAGGTGTCAGGGGGGACAAACAATGCTGCTTTCATCTTGTTGTCCTTGTCTGTGCAGTATGATGGGAGGTGTCAGGGGGGACAAACAATGCTGCTTTCATCTTGTCCTTGTCTGTGCAGTATGATGGGAGGTGTCAGGGGGGACAAACAATACTGCTTTCATCTTGTTGTCTGTGCAGTATGATGGGAGGTGTCAGGGGGACAAACAATACTGCTTTCATCTTGTTGTCTGTGCAGTATGATGGGAGGTGTCAGGGGGACAAACAATGCTGCTTTCATCTTGTTGTCCTTGTCTGTGCAGTATGATGGGAGGTGTCAGGGGGGACAAACAATACTGCTTTCATCTTGTCCTTGTCTGTGCAGTATGATGGGAGGTGTCAGGGGGACAAACAATGCTGCTTTCATCTTGTTGTCCTTGTCTGTGCAGTATGATGGGAGGTGTCAGGGGGGACAAACAATGCTGCTTTCATCTTGTCCTTGTCTGTGCAGTATGATGGGAGGTGTCAGGGGGGACAAACAATACTGCTTTCATCTTGTTGTCTGTGCAGTATGATGGGAGGTGTCAGGGGACAAACAATGCTGCTTTCATCTTGTTGTCCTTGTCTGTTCAGTATGATGGGAGGTGTCAGGGGGACAAACAATACTGCTTTCATCTTGTTGTCCTTGTCTGTGCAGTATGATGGGAGGTGTCAGGGGGGACAAACAATGCTGCTTTCATCTTGCTGTCCTTGTCTGTTCAGTATGATGGGAGGTGTCAGGGGGGACAAACAATGCTGCTTTCATCTTGCTGTCCTTGTCTGTTCAGTATGATGGGAGATGTCAGGGGGATAAACAATGCTGCTTTCATCTTGTCCTTGTCTGTGCAGTATGATGGGAAGTGTCAGGGGACAAACAATGCTGCTTTCATCTTGTTGTCCTTGTCTGTGCAGTATGATGGGAGGTGTCAGGGGGACAAACAATGCTGCTTTCATCTTGTCTGTGCAGTATGATGGGAGGTGTCAGAGAGAAACTGACAGGATAGCAGTTGGAGGGGGTAGGGGTGGGCTAACAGGATGGCAACTGGACGGGGGTGGTGGCTAACAGGATGGCAGTTCGAGTGGGGGTGTGGGGGTGTGGAAACAGGATGGCAACTGGAGGGGGTGGGGGTGGCAGTGCCTAACAGGATGGCAGTTGGATGGGGAGGGGGAGGGGGGTGGCTAACAGGATGGCAGTTGGATGGGGAGGGGGGGGTGGCTAACAGGATGGCAGTTGGGGGGGGGTGGCTAACAGGATGGCAGTTGGGGGGGTGGCTAACAGGATGGCAATTGGGGGGTGGCTAACAGGATGGCAGTTGGAGAGGGGGTGGGGGGGAGGGGGTGGCTAACAGGATGGCAGTTGGAGAGGGGGAGGCGGTGACTAACAGGATGGCAGTTGGAGGGGGAGGGGGGGTGGCTAACAGGATGGCAGTTGGGGGGGAGGTGGGGGGGGGAGGGAGTGGCTAACAGGATGGCAGTTGGGGGGGAGGTGGGGGGGGGGGTGGCTAACAGGATGGCAGTTGGGGGGGAGGTGGTGACTAACAGGATGGCAGTTGGAGGGGGAGGGGGGTGGCTAACAGGATGGCAGTTGGAGGGGGAGGGGGGTACCTAACAGGATGGCAGTTGGAGGGGGAGGGGGGTGCCTAACCAGGCACGAGATTGGGAAATTGTGATTGAGTCTGAAAGGTGGGGGCCTGGAGGAATGCTGCTGGTGGGGGTCTGGGGGCGAAGCCCCCTGAAGCTGAAGGTTTTTCTTAATGTCAAACCATAAAATCTGCACTTGGGGGCCACCAATGCTGCTGAGGTATCCCAACCCACAGAAGACAAAAAATCAGTCCAATTCTCCCTAAACTGAAGTGTTTTTGCTTCCAAACCTGTAAAGTCAGCCTCAGGGGCATGATTTTCAAAACCATGTCTCATGTGTGTGTGTGTGTCTGTGTGTTTGTGTGTGTGTGTGTGTGTTTTCAATGCAACTCTGTGTGTGTATGTGAGAAAGAGAGACAGACAGACAGTAACAAGATGGCAGTTGGAGTGGGGGGTAACAGGATGGCAGTCGGAAGGGGGAGAAGGCTAACAGGATGGCAGTTGGAAGGTGGGGGAGGGGGGGAGAGGGTAACAGGATGGCAGTTGGAGTGGGGGATGGGGGGTAACAGGATGGCAGTTGGAAGGTGGGGGAGGGGGGGAGAGGGTAACAGGATGGCAGTTGGAGTGGGGGATGGGGGGGTAACAGGATGGCAGTTGGAAGGTGGGGGAGGGGGGGAGAGGGTAACAGGATGGCAGTTGGAGTGGGGGATGGGGGGGTAACAGGATGGCAGTTGGAAGGTGGGGGAGGGGGGGATGGGGGGTAACAGGATGGCAGTTGGAAGGTGGGGGAGGGGGGGAGAGGGTAACAGGATGGCAGTTGGAGTGGGGGATGGGGGGGTAACAGGATGGCAGTTGGAAGGTGGGGGAGGGGGGGAGAGGGTAACAGGATGGCAGTTGGAGTGGGGGATGGGGGGGTAACAGGATGGCAGTTGGAAGGTGGGGGAGGGGGGGATGGGGGGTAACAGGATGGCAGTTGGAGTGGGGGGATGGGGGGCTAACAGGATGGCAGTTGGAGTGGGGGGATGGGGGGCTAACAGGATGGCAGTTGGAGTGGGGGGATGGGGGGCTAACAGGATGGCAGTTGGAGTGGGGGGATGGGGGGGTAACAGGATGGCAGTTGGAGTGGGGGGATGGGGGGGTAACAGGATGGCAGTTGGAAGGTGGGGGAGGGGGGGAGAGGGTAACAGGATGGCAGTTGGAGTGGGGGAATGGGGGGGTAACAGGATGGCAGTTGGAAGGTGGGGGAGAGGGTAACAGGATGGCAGTTGGAGTGGGGGGTAACAGGATGGCAGTTGGAAGGTGGGGGAGGGGGGGGAGAGGGTAACAGGATGGCAGTTGGAGTGGGGGAATGGGGGGGTAACAGGATGGCAGTTGGAAGGTGGGGGAGGGGGGGGAGAGGGTAACAGGATGGCAGTTGGAGTGGGGGAATGGGGGGGTAACAGGATGGCAGTTGGAAGGTGGGGGAGGGGGGGGAGAGGGTAACAGGATGGCAGTTGGAGTGGGGGAATGGGGGGGTAACAGGATGGCAGTTGGAAGGTGGGGGAGGGGGGGAGAGGGTAACAGGATGGCAGTTGGAGTGGGGGAATGGGGGGGTAACAGGATGGCAGTTGGAAGGTGGGGGAGGGGGGGAGAGGGTAACAGGATAGCAGTTGGAGTGGGGGAATGGGGGGGTAACAGGATGGCAGTTGGAAGGTGGGGGAGGGGGGGGAGAGGGTAACAGGATAGCAGTTGGAGTGGGGGGATGGGGGGGTAACAGGATGGCAGTTGGAGTGGGAGGGGAGGACTAACAGGATGGCGGTTGGAATGAGGGCATGGAGGCAGGGGGGCTAACAGGATGGCGGTTGGAAGGTGGGGGAGGGGGGGGAGAGGGTAACAGGATGGCAGTTGGAGTGGGGGGATGGGGGGGGTAACAGGATGGCAGTTGGAAGGTGGGGGATGGGGGGGTAATCAGGATGGCGGTTGGAATGAGGGCATGGAGGCAGGGGGGCTAACAGGATGGCGGTTGGAAGGCGGGAGGGTGTGTGTGTGGGGGGGGGGGGGGGGGCTAACAGGATGACAGCTGGAAGGGGGGAGGCTGGGGGGCTAACAGGATGACAGTTGGAAGGGGGGAGGCTGGGGGGCTAACAGGATGACAGTTGGAAGGGGGGAGGCTGGGGGGCTAACAGGATGGTGGTTGGAAGGGGGGAGGCTGGGGGGCTAACAGGATGGTGGTTGGAAGGGGGGGGCTGGAGGGCTAACAGGATGACAGTTGGAAGGGGGGAGGCTGGGGGGCTAACAGGATGGTGGTTGGAAGGGGGGGGCTGGAGGGCTAACAGGATGACAGTTGGAAGGGGGGAGGCTGGGGGGCTAACAGGATGACAGTTGGAAGGGGGGGCTGGGGGGCTAACAGGATGACAGTTGGAAGGGGGGGGCTGGGGGGCTAACAGGATGACAGTTGGAAAGGGGGAGGCTGGGGGGCTAACAGGATGGTGGTTGGAAGATGAGATGTTCATTGGAAGAGGGGCTGGGGCTGAGGGGGTGACTAATGATACTGCTTCATCTTTTGTTGGACTTAGTGGTGGGGACAGGTTTCCTGGGGAAGGCGTTGGCCTTGTAGGCGTAGCACATCTTGACAGCCTCCTGGCAGTCGTTGTGACAGGCGACGGGGCGGTGCACATGCCGGTCCACCACTCGCAGGAAGTGCAGCAGGCGGGGCAGGGTGCTGGGGTTCACTTCCAGGCTGAAGATCACTCTGTGCAGCACGTCCTGGAACTCCTGCTCCAGACTGCCCACCTTGAGGATCACGTTGCGGATGTTCTGGCGATGGCCGCAGTCCCGACACGCCATGCTGTCCGTCCTGCCCGCCTCCTGCAGGCTGGGCACGGGCACCGGGCCGCGGCACTTGTGGCAGTAAAAGTGCATGACATCCTTGGGAATGTCCATGTAGAGGGGCCAGTCGTGCAGACAGGCAGGGCAGTGGCAGGTAAAGAAGTACTGGTCCTGCAGGTGGCTCTGACGCTGGTCATGGCTCATCACGGGGTACAGCGCACCGTAGTTGTCCAACAGCTCCTCCCCAGCAGCCACACCTCGTATGGCACGCACCACGCACACGTCTCCGTAGGAATGGCGCACTACGGAGGGGTCGCAGGAGTGGTTGATGAGGCTGAGCACCGGGTAGATGGCCGACCCGATCTCCAGAGTCCGGGACATGGACGGCTCCGACCAGTTGACCTCCATTTCCGACACTTCATGCGCGTTGCAAGGCAGCATCATCAGATGGCGCATTATGTGGCCACCGATGTAAGACAGGTCTTCCAGCCTCTTTTCCTCCATCACTGGACCCTGGTCATGTGTTCCAGGGAAGAAACCCGTCTGTTCCAGACACTTCACCAGGAAAGCTGCTCTCAGTGCCCGTGACCAGAGGTCTTTGACAGTACGTTTGTTGCAGTGACCCACCAGGTGGTACATAGTGTGGTAGTCCTCCGAGTCATACACACCTTGGTGGTCACATCCCAACCCAGTGCGGCCCAGGACAGACCCCTCCAGTGCTGGCTGCTGTTCCCTCAGGTAGCTGTAGCCCGCCTTGGCCACCATCTTCAGCGCCAGGTGCCCCAGCCGCACTTCAGCTTGGTGGAAGAAGGCCATCAACTGGCACTCTGCGGTGTGGTACTGGCTCGCCGTCTGCCGGCACTCTGCACTGCAGAACACCACGTCCACGCAGCTCTGGCAGGGCAAAGGCACAAAGCAACGGCTGCAGCAATGATGGCAGTGACTCTCACAATAGTCAGACAACACGACAGACACATAGGGCTTTTCCACAATCAGCACCTCCCCGATCTTGATGTCTCTTTGGGCGTACAGCCCCCGCCCTCTGCCTGCCTCCTCCTTCAAGACCACACAGTCGGCAGCTGACAGAATGTGTGAACTGGCTGCAGTCAGTTTGGGGGTGGGTTCATGGATCATGTCTTCTTCCTCACTCTCTTCCACACTGTCCGGCAGACTCCTGCACTTGGCTATGAACTGGTCAGTGAGACAAACCATGTCCTGCCTGGTTTTGTCCTGCAGACTGCAGTCATTCAGCAGAGCATGCTTGGCTTCTTCAAAGGCTGCAATAGCCTGTGCCTTGTGCTTGAGGAAGAGGCAGCACTTTCCTCGGCGGTCCAGCAGCTTGTGGAGGGAGGTGGGTGGAATGCCTGCCTGCAGGGCGTTGTCAATGTCCTTCAGACAGGACCGGAACTGCTTCAGGTGGAACAACGCTGCAGACCTGCAGCCACAGAGCAATCAGGCATGCTGCAGCAGTCACTCATTGACAGACAGACAATAGTGTGCTGACAAATAATCATAAATCTGATGCTCGCCATAGGATTACCTCTCATCCCAATCGTCCTCACTGACAGGCAATGTTGTGCTGACAAACAACTGGCTCATTGACAGACAGACAATGTTGTGCTGACAAACAATTGGCTCATTGACAGACAGACAATGTTGTGCTGACAAACAATTGGCTCACTGACAGACAGACAATGTTGTGCTGACAAACAATTGGCTCACTGACAGATAGACAATGTTGTGCTGACAAACAATTGGCTCATTGACAGACAATGTTGTGCTGACAAACAATTGGCTCACTGACAGATAGACAATGTTGTGCTGACAAACAATTGGCTCATTGACAGACAGACAATGTTGTGCTGACAAACAATTGGCTCATTGACAGACAGACAATGTTGTGCTGACAAACAATTGGCTCACTGACAGACAATGGTGTGCTGACAAACAATTGGCTCATTGACAGATAGACAATGTTGTGCTGACAAACAATTGGCTCATTGACAGACAGACAATGGTGTGCTGATAAACAATTGGCTCGTTGACAGACAGACAATGTTGTGCTGACAAACAATTGGCTCATTGACAGACAATGTTGTGCTGACAAACAATTGGCTCATTGACAGACAGACAATGTTGTGCTGACAAACAATTGGCTCATTGACAGACAGACAATGTTGTGCTGACAAACAATTGGCTCATTGACAGACAATGGTATGATGACAAACAACTGGCTCATTGACAGACAGACAATGGTGTGCTGACAAACAATTGGCTCATTGACAGACAGACAATGTTGTGCTGACAAACAATTGGCTCATTGACAGACAGACAATGTTGTGCTGACAAACAACTGGCTCATTGACAGACAGACAATGGTGTGCTGACAAATAATTATAAATCTGATGCTCATCAAAGGAATCCCTCTCATCCCAATAGTCCCTCACTGACACTAGTGACAGATAATGTTGTGCTGACAGTTATTCATTGACAGACAGACAATGGTGTGCTGTCAAATAATTATAAATTTCTTTTTTCCAACTGTCCAAATGTCCTATATCTGTCCATATCTGTCCAAATGTCCCATGTCTACAGGACCAATGCCCCATGTCTGTCCAAATGTCCCATGTCTGGATGAAGAGAAAAAAGGGGTCTTCCACCAGAGGAATGTTCACTTAAATAGTATGTTTATAATCCAGACACATTAAACTGACCATTCAGAGTCTGTTTATGTTCATTGTACCAAACTCTGATGAAAGAAAAATCAGAATATATGCAGGACATCAGCGGATGTCTTATACCAAGTTACAGGCACTGTGGCAACACTTTTTGCAGGATGTCATCTAAACGCAGCTGACGTCTTATAGGCACTCAAATGGTTAAAACAAACTGAAAGTGTGTGCGCGCACACACACACACACATGCGCAAACACACACTATCTGTGTAACACTCAGACTAACATACTCACATGCCATCAGTATGACCTGTCACCATCGCTGTTACCTGTCACTATGTTACCATCACTGTTAGCTGTCACTATGTCATCATCACTGTGTCAGCATGACGTACCTGTTCCCAAAGCACAAAGCCAGCATCGTGGAGTCCTGACTGGGTGTGGAGCGTTGAGGAGCAAAGCACACTGCCTGGCTGTAGCAGGCCAGAGCCTGGTCATACCTGGCCGCCTTGAAGTGCTGGTTTCCAGCAGTGCGCAGGGACTGTGCCCGCTCCAGACTCTTCCCCTGCCGCAGAATGCTGGGGTTGATGTGAGGCAGCACCTCCTCCACGCCCAGTACCACCTGCACACGCTCTGTGTTGGTCCCACACGCCCCAAGTTGACCCAAAACCTTCTCCCACTGCCCACTCTGCTTCAACAGCTTTTCCACTTTGGCTTCCATCTCATCCATGGT
The DNA here is from genome assembly GCF_041734735.1 of Babylonia areolata. Taxonomy (NCBI): domain Eukaryota; kingdom Metazoa; phylum Mollusca; class Gastropoda; order Neogastropoda; family Buccinidae; genus Babylonia; species Babylonia areolata. The sequence goes on along the minus strand of NC_134885.1, from coordinate 43,249,832 downwards.
CACTACTGTCTGCTTCACAGACATATTGTGTTGCTTCCGTTCTGTGGGTTTATACACAACCTGGTAACAGCGGTCCAGCAGTGATCAAACCACTCCTCTCTGAATTTACTGTTGTAGTTGGTTTTTGTTTGTTTTTTTGTTTTTTTCTATTTCCTTTTGACTGGTCCGTCTGTTTCACCCAAGTGTATGGTCACTGCAAAAACAAAGCAACAATATACATGCATGTATGTGATTCCTCATGGCCTAAAGTTGCCTTTCAATGCAGCAGAATTATATTTAATCAAAGACATAATACATAGCACTTCCATGGCGTTAACTCCCTCGGTCCCGGTATAATGTCATTACTGGGCTCTACACGCCTCACATGAAACAATACATGTATACACAAGTACTAATAACATACCTCTGCACATGAAAAGACCACACGTGTATGTGTGTGTGTGTGTGTGTGTGTGTGTGATGTGTGCGCGTGTGTGTGTGTATACATGTGCGTGTGTATGAATGTGTGTGTCTGTCTGTGTGTGTGAGTGAGAGAGAGAGAGAGAGAGAGAGAGGGGGGTGGGGAGAGAAAGAGAAGGGGTGTTTGTTTTCTCTGTTGTTTTATAAATTGCAACAAGGCTTTTCGCTTTTCGAGCAACTCCTCAAGTGTGAATGCCATAAAGCCAGTACTGAACCTTCATAAACAGGGGCTCAATATGGTACTTCTTAAACAGACTTTAATTCCCTTCTGAACTCGCTTATAAATAAAAGCAAGTATCCTCCCATTCATCTGTAGGTTAGACTACTACTGAGTCTAAGTTAAGAGTATAACAAAGGAATCAACAATGCACAAGATTATGACAGGAAATCCACCACCAACATTAACAACAAAAAAATTCCTGTTAGTATTACTAATCCATCAAGAAATACCCCCAAAGTCCATATTCCCATCCCCATGATTGATCTGTTTAAATCTAGTTTGGTTTACTCAGGCGCCTCCCTGTAGAACTTGCTCCCTGTGAGTGAGACGATCAAATAAAACCATTGCCCATCCACATTCTAAAAACATTACTTACAAGTTACACCACAATATGCCATGATGTTTGATACCTTGGACATCTGCTGATGTGGTTACTGTTTGTACTTAAGTAGCCTATGAAATATCCGTTCTATGTATTTGCACATTACCTGTTACAAGCATTCTTGTATAACTTTGCAAAAAGTCTTTGGTTGTTGTTGATGTTGTTTTTTGCTATCTTATTTTTTTTTTTTTTTTTTTTTTTTTTTAGCACAGAACATAATTGTATGAAGCTTTGTATATGTATGTGCATGTATTATATGCATAGTCTCTATATCTCCTACACCCAGAGTAATATTCTTCATTTATTTCATCCCCCCCTCTGTCATAGTTTCTGCTTCATTCCCCACTCTCTCTCTCTCTAGCCCATAGGCTTCCCTTGACAGTGTAATGTTCTCCCATCATTGCCATTTGTATCTCTGTCAGTATATACTTGTGCATCGTTACTGGCAGAGCAACAAAATTCTGAGCCTATATTTTGATGTGTGTTTTTCTCTATAAATGTATGTTACAACCGTCACATGTGAGTTATGCACTGGATTTAAATTTAAATCTAGTATCGTGAAGCGTGGACCCTATTTTCAGAGCGAGCACTGGATGATAAAAACGCACATCAGTGCTTATCACCGTGCTTATCTATTATTGTCATAAATAAAGAATTTTGTCTTGTCTTGTCTTGTCTTGATTATGATATCTGTGGCGGTAAAATACACAACATGAGCTGGATCATATCGATGATGATGATAATCGTAAACATTGCGGCAATATTCTGGCAATCTACAAAACTTTTCACAAACAAGCAAACAAAAAAGATACAAAAAGTTAAATATATTGAATTGTGGAGTGAATCTCACACTCACAACAATGCCATAAACACTGCAGTCGTCTGAAGCAATGTACTCACGAAAAAAAAGTCTCAAACTCCAGACCGCCCTGTATGTTCCAATGCTCCAATGCAGATGCCCAAATGCGGTCAACTTCCGATTTGCCCTGCTCCTGAGAGTTACGTCTCTTGCTGTACGGAGTATCGTCTGCAATTCTCAAACCACGTTGTTCTTTTTTGACCTTTCCTCTTCTTCCACATGACGACCAACACCAGCATGCTGATGGAACTGTAGTTTTGTGAGAGGTTGCTGTCTAGTGCGATGTGGAGGGGGAGGAGGGAGTGCTTGGGGCAGGGGAGGGGAAGGGATATGCAAGAGTCCACTAGCGTGTTCGTGTCTCCAGCGAGGCAAGTCTGGCTGCCGTTATCCTGTCCTGAGACACTACGACTGGTTCAACATATGACTGACTGTCTTAATATTATCAAAACTGGTCTTTATTCCTTATCAAACTTGATCTTTTACAGTTCAACAAAATTTCCCATAATGTATCTGACGCGTTTGTCGAGAAAGTGACACTCATCTTCTCGTACACCCGAGACTGCATATTCTCTACAGTACTTGTCTTTGCCTCTTCCGGTATTGTCATGTGCACTAAACGAATTAAGTTTACCCATGACTATTCCGTTTTGTTTTCCTTTAGATTAGATTCAGTTCAAGTCCGTGTTCTTTAGTAACATGATCCTAAATGGTTATAGATTCTTTTCAGTTTTCTCCGGAAGCTTATATACTAGACATTCTATTACATTTTATAGTTTCTTAGAGAGAGATGTCAGTGATAGTGATGGTTTGTGTGTGTGTGTGTGTGTGCTTGTATGTTTGCAATAATACACTGGTATCAGTGTGCGCGCCTTTATTATTTTTTTCTTCTTTTTTTTTAAAATGTTTTATTCTCTATAGATTTATTCTCATTATTTCTTAATCGTTCTGTTAATAAAATAAAATAAATAAATAAACATTTTTTTCTTTCCTTTCTCACCATCTTTTTGTATGATTATCATTATTATCAATATTATTATGTTAAAAAAATGTAATGTTGATGTTCTACACAAATCTTGCCTTGGCTCTCAAGGCCTGTTGAGCAGGTTGAGTTTTTGCAAAGGTCATGCATCAGCTTTTTATTTTTTTTATCTTTTATAAGGCAGATGTGGTGTCATGTATATGGATCAGACTGCACACTTTGACACCTCTTTGAAACGGAAACTGTCACTGACTGACATCACCCATCCATACTTCTCCATGTAAACTGTCATTGACTGACATCACCCATCCATACTTCTCCATGTAAACTGTCATTGACTGATATCACCCATCCATACTTCTCCATGTAAACTGTCACTGACTGACACTGACATCACCCATCCATACTTCTCCAAGTAAACTGTCATTGACTGACACTGACATCACCCATCCATACTTCTCCAAGTAAACTGTCACTGACTGACACTGACATCACCCATCCATACTTCTCCATGTAAACTGTCACTGACTGACACTGACATCACCCATCCATACTTCTCCATGTAAACTGTCACTGACTGACACTGACATCACCCATCCATACTTCTCCAAGTAAACTGTCACTGACTGACACTGACATCACCCATCCATACTTCTCCATGTAAACTGTCACTGACATCACCCATCCATACTTCTCCATGTAAACTGTCACTGACTGACACTGACATCATACTTCTCCAAGTAAACTGTCACTGACTGACACTGACATCACCCATCCATACTTCTCCATGTAAACTGTCACTGACATCACCCATCCATACTTCTCCATGTAAACTATCACTGACACTGACATCATACTTCTCCAAGTAAACTGTCACTGACTGACACTGACATCACCCATCCATACTTCTCCAAGTAAACTGTCACTGACTGACACTGACATCACCCATTCACAGCCACACTTCAACAAAACTCAATGCCACCTCCACGTCCAGCCCATGATATCCTTTATTCTTCCACACAGATTAATGGCCCCAAAACAACAAATAAAACAAAACAAAAAGAAAAAAAATCACTGTCAAGACATACAGTATGAACAGATAATAAATAATTGCAGTGTGTGTGTGTGTGTTGCCACTGCTGATTGTTTCTTGTTGATTTATTTTTTCTTTGCGTGCTAAAGTGTGGGTGGTACTCTGACTACACAAGCTAAGTATCAACAAGTTCATTCATTCATCACTGAAAATATCACTGGTCTGGTATGGCAGACTTTGTTCTTTTGTTTGACAGTTAACAAACATAAAAAACAGAAAGATGAGACATGTTTGATAGTTAATAAATATAAGCATACTCCAGAGAATACTGATTGTGAACACAGTATAGACTTACTCCAGAGAATACTGATTGTGAACACAGTACAGACATACTCCAGAGAATACTGATTGTGAACACAGTACAGACATACTCCAGAGAATACTGATTGTGAACACAGTATAGACTTACTCCAGAGAATACTGATTGTGAACACAGTACAGACATACTCCAGAGAATACTGATTGTGAACACAGTACAGACATACTCCAGAGAATACTGACTGTGAACACAGTACAGACATACTCCAGAGAATACTTACTGTGAACACAGTACAGACATACTCCAGAGAATACTGACTGTGAACACAGTACATACTCCAGAAAATACTGACTGTGAACACAGTACAGACATACTCCAGAGAATACTGACTGTGAACACAGTACAGACATACTCCAGAGAATACTGACTGTGAACACAGTACATACTCCAGAGAATACTGACTGTGAACACAGTACAGACATACTCCAGAGAATACTGATTGTGAACACAGTACAGACATACTCCAGAGAATACTGACTGTGAACACAGTACAGACATACTCCAGAGCAGACTGATTGTGAACACAGTACAGACATACTCCAGAGAATACTGATTGTGAACACAGTACAGACATACTCCAGAGAATACTGATTGTGAACACAGTACATATATACTCCAGAGAATACTGATTGTGAACACAGTACATATATACTCCAGAGCAGATTGTAAACACAGTATACTCCAGAGAATACTGATTATGAACACAATACAGACATGACCAACTCAAAATACATAATCTTGTTAAATCAGGAAAGAAGTGGGGAAAAGAAAATCAGTTACAACTATATATGTGTGTGTGTATGTGTGTGTGTGTGTGTGTGTGTGTGTAAAATAAAAGTTTTATAAAAAATATAAATGAATATATATGTATATATATATTTCCCCTCCCTAACATAGACATACAAATTAAAAACCTATTGGCAGACAATTAACATTATCTGCATACCAAACAGAAAAAAAAAATGTCCAAGAGGACAGACTTGTGCAATAGCCGAGTGGCTAAAGCGTTGGACTTTCAATCTGAGGGTCTTGGGTTCGAATCTTGGTAATCCCCTGGTGGGGAAAGTCCCAGGTCACCATATGTGCAGACCTGCTTGTGCCTGAACTCCCTTCGTGTGTATGTGCAAGCAGAAGATTAAATATGCATGTTAAAGGTCCTGTAATCCATGTCAGCGTTTGGTGGGTTATGGAAACAAGAACATACCCAGCATGCACACCCCTGAAAGCTGCCAACATGGCGTGGTAAAAATGGTCATACATGTAAAAGCCTACTCATGTAAATACGAGTGAATGTGGGAGTTGCAGCCCATGAACGTAGAAGAATCAAAGAGGTAAAAAAATGTGTATTTTCCATGGGGAAAAAAAAAAGAAGAAGGTGAGAGTAGAAAATGAGAAAGGAACTTCACATTGAGAAATCTATTGTAATAAGAAAGGAGAAATACAAATACATTCAGAGAAAGGAAACAACCAAAGACAATTAAATGAAATACATAATATTGTCAAACCAAATAAAGAGTGTGATAGAAAAGAGAAAACTTCCAGCACAGATTTTCCTGAAGTCAATTCCCAACAGTGTGGCGCTTTGGGGAATGATAAGTTTGAAGCAGAGATATCTAAATCATTCCTAACACTGCTCTGTATCAAAGAACTAACTTCACCACAACATGTCACCATGCCCACACATCATAACGGGAATCGTCAATTAAAACCAAATAATATCATCGGACCATATGCAGTAAAACAAAAATTTCTGATTATACAGTGTGTATTTCATTGATAAAGACAAGTACCTTGATGAAACATGCATAATTGAAAAATGACAAGAGTATTACACAATAATATAAGATTTCTGACACAGTGAACTATGATCTGAGAAAGATTTCTTAAACTGAGTCCACTGCATCATCGCATCATGACAATTAATAATAATAATAATAATACACTACTGCTGCTACTACTACTAATAATAATGATATTTATATAGCACTGAATCTTGTCCAGAGACAAATCAAAGCACTTTCACATGACCCCTGTGCACAACATGATTCACAAAGTCCACACATACACACATGACCCCTGTGCACAACATGATTCACAAAGTCCACACATACACACAACAAAGGATAATCTGGATCCTTCAAAATCCAGTGAATTCTTTCCATCAAAGAAGTAATCTATCCTTCAAAATCCAGTGAATTCTTTCCATTAAAGAAGTAATCTATCCTTCAAAATCCAGTAAATTCTTTCCATTAAAGAAGTAATCTTTAACCAAGAACAACAACATCTCTTCAAAAGCTAAAAAAGTTATAGTTTTATGCTGATATCAACATAAATCTATTACAATGACAACACAACACCATAAACATTGCCAACAATCATTGAACCAATGTCTCATCCAATACAAACATTTTCATGTACCACACATAAACTGAAAATAAAACAATTGTGTACAAAAACAGCTAAATAATACTATTACTTGACTCCATGTTCTCGCATTCCTTCAAATACATATGTAAACTGTAAGTAAAGAAGACAAACACCACTGCAGTGTGTTCTGGCAGTTCTTTCAAGTCCAGAGGAACTGACTTCCCAGACCAGTTTATTCTTTTATCAGTCTGTGTATTTGTCAATACAGAAATATTCTTTTCTTAATGCTGTAGGTATATAAAACCTGAAAGGTCACCTGCTAATCAGCTATATAATAATGTACACAATAGATAATCACAGTTGGAATGACCTAAATAGCAGGTATATATAGGCAAATAGAAAACCTTTATTTGTAGCACTGATAATGTGACTAAAGACCTATGTATCCAAATAGATAACTTTTTACTTGTAGCAATGGTAATGTGACTAAGATCTATATATGCAAATAAAGAACTTTTTACTTGTAGCACTGATAATGTGACTGAAGATCTATATAATTATGCAAATAGAAAACATTTTACCTGTAGCACTGATAATGTGATTGAAGATCTATATATGCAAACAGAAAACTTTACTTAAAGCACTGACTACGTGAGTCAAGTTAAAAGCTTTCAGTCTCATCATTCTGTGCATTTCTTCATGTGAAATGAGGGAGTGTCAGGCTTCTATATGGTGACAAGTTTTGTCTCATGACATGTGAACATCCTTTCATAATGTGCAGATTGTTGCAGTCTTTTTTTTTTTGTCTTTTTTTTTTCTTTGGCGGGGGGTGGGGAGCAGGGGGTAGTTTCTTTTTCATGGCCTCTTATGCTTCCTTTGCATGGCCTCAGAAGCTTCTTTTACATGGCCTCTTATGCTTCCTTTGCATGGCCTCAGAAGTTTCTTTTACATGGCCTTAGTTTCTTTTGCATGGTCTCTATGGCTTTTTTTGCATGGTCTCTGAATGCATGGTCTCAGAAGTATCTTTTGCATGGTCTCAGAAGTATCTTTTGCATGGCCTCTGAAGTATCTTTTGCATGGCCTGTGAAGTATCTTTTGCATGGCCTCTGAAGTATCTTTTGCATGGTCTCTGAAGTATCTTTTGCATGGCCTCTGAAGTATCTTTTGCATGGTCTCTGAGGTATCTTTTGCATGGTCTCTGAATGCATGGCATCTTTTGCATGGCCTGTGAAGTATCTTTTGCATGGCCTCTGAAGTATCTTTTGCATGGTCTCTGAAGTATCTTTTGCATGGCCTCTGAAGCATCTTTTGCATGGCCTCTGAGGTTTCTTAAACTGAAGCTCACTAGCACTATATTCGTTTGTCAAAACTTTGTTTCTGTATTCAAAAAGTTTAGTTGTTTTAGTCTGATATCAAATGAACAGTGCAATACATTATCATGTAGCCCAGTAACAACAGTGCAATACATTATCATGTAGTTGAGTAACAACAGTGCAATACATTATCATGTAGTTCAGTAACAACAGTGCAATACATTATCATGTAGTTCAGTAACAACAGTGCAATGCATTATAATGTAGTTCAGTAACAACAGTGCAATGCATTATCATGTAGTTCAGTAACAACAGTACAACTGTACCATGATTGATCACCTGAAGTCAGTTATTTGTAGAGTTTACAGTGTTTCAACAGAAAGAAAAATCATAATACATGATGTAAAAATGTATGGTGTAATATCTCTGAATTCATAAACTTCATAATGCTGAAAGATGCGGATCGGGCTGCGGCAAGATGCAGCAATGATTTACACACACACATGTACACTTAACACACATGTGTACACAAAAACCTGATCACATATTAAATGAAATACATAATCTTGTCAAACCAAATAAAGAGTGTGATAGAAAAGAGAAAACTTCCAGCACAGATTTTCCTGAAGTCAGTTCCCAACAGAGACAAATCAAAGCACTTTCACATTACCCCTGTGCACAACATGATTCACAAAGTCCACACATACACACATGACCCCTGTGCACCACCACCACCACCACCACACACAAAACACACACACACACACACACACACACACAGAGCACAACACAACACAACACATATATATGTATATATGCAAGTAAAGAACTTTTTACTTGTAGCACTGATAATATGACTGAAGATCTGTATATGCAAATAAAGAACTTTTTACCCCCAGCACTGATAATGTGACTGAAGATCTATATAATTATGCAAATAGAAAACATTTTACCTGTAGCACTGATAATGTGATTGAAGATCTATATATGCAAACAGAAAACTTTTTACTTAAAGCACTGATTACGTGAGTCAAGTTAAAAGCTTTCACTCTCATCATTCTGTGCATTTCTTCATGTGAAATGAGGGAGTGTCAGGCTTCTATATGGTGACAAGTTTTGTCTCATGACATGTGAACATCCTTTCATAATGTTGTGCAGATTGTTGCAGTCTTTTTTTTTTTTTTTTTCCTTTGGCGGGGGGTGGGGAGCAGGGGGTAGTTTCTTTTACATGGCCTCTTATGCTTCCTTTGCATGGCCTCAGAAGTTTCTTTTACATGGCCTTAGTTTCTTTTGCATGGTCTCTGAATGCATGGTCTCAGAAATATCTTTTGCATGGCCTGTGAAGTATCTTTTGCATGGCCTCTGAGGTTTCTTAAACTGAAGCTCACTAGCACTATATTCGTTTGTCAAAACTTTGTTTCTGTATTCAAAAAGTTTAGTTTTTCTTAAAAGTCTGATATCAAATGAACAGTGCAATACATTATGTAGTTCAGTAACAACAGTGCAATATATTATAGTGTAGTTCAGTAACAACAGTGCAATTTATTATAATGTAGTTCAGTAACAACAGTACAATGCATTATCATGTAGTTCAGTAACAACAGTGCAATGCATTATCATGTAGTTCAGTAACAACAGTGCAATATATTATAGTGTAGTTCAGTAACAACAGTGCAACTGTACCATGATTGATCACCTGAAGTCAGTTATTTGTAGAGTTTACAGTGTTTCAACAGAAAGAAAAATCATAATACATGATGTAAGAATGTATGGTGTAATATCTCTGAATTCATAAACTTCATAATGCTGAAAGATGCGGATCGGGCTGCGGCAAGATACAGTAATAATTTACACACACACATGTACACTTAACACACATGTGTACACAAAAAAACCTGAGCACATATTTTGCACACACAACATACACAAATACATGTGTATTCTCATGCATGCACAAGCACACACTTACAGACACACACTTACACACCCACACCATTGTTATTTCCTTCAACGTAAAAGTATGGCAACTTTGCATAGCACACTTTTTTTCTTTTTTTTTTTAGCATAACAGGTTTCATTCTCTTCTTTCAGGGGGATAGAGAGGGACAGGGGATAGAGAGGGACAGGGGATAGAGAGGGATAGAGAGGGACAGGGGGATAGAGAGGGACAGGGGATAGAGAGGGACAGGGGGATAGAGAGGGACAGGGGATAGAGAGGGATAGACAGGGACAGGGGATAGAGAGGGATAGACAGGGACAGGGGATAGAGAGGGATAAAGAGGGACAGGGGGATAGACAGGGACAGGGGATAGAGAGGGACAGGGGATAGAGAGGGATAGAGAGGGACAGGGGATAGAGAGGGATAAAGAGGGACAGGGGGATAGACAGGGACAGGGGATAGAGAGGGACAGGGGATAGAGAGGGATAGAGAGGGACAGGGGATAGACAGGGATAGAGAGGGACAGGGGGATAGACAGGGACAGGGGATAGAGAGGGACAGGGGATAGAGAGGGATAGAGAGGGACAGGGGATAGACAGGGACAGGGGATAGAGAGGGATAGACAGGGACAGGGGATAGAGAGGGACAGGGGATAGAGAGGGATAGAGAGGGACAGGGGATAGAGAGGGACAGGGAATAGAGAGGGATAGACAGGGACAGGGGATAGAGAGGGATAGACAGGGACAGGGGATAGAGAGGGACAGGGGATAGAGAGGGATAGACAGGGACAGGGGATAGAGAGGGATAGAGAGGGACAGGGGATAGAGAGGGTCAGGGGATAGAGAGGGATAGACAGGGACAGGGGATAGAGAGGGATAGACAGGGACAGGGGATAGAGAGGGACAGGGGATAGAGAGGGACAGGGGATAGAGAGGGATAGAGAGGGACAGGGGATAGAGAGGGATAGACAGGGACAGGGGATAGAGAGGGACAGGGGATAGAGAGGGACAGGGGGATAGAGGAACAGGGGGATAGAGAGGGATAGGGCATAGAGAGGGATAGACAGGGACAGGGGATAGAGAGGGATAGACTGGGACAGGGGATAGAGGGACAGGGGGATAGAGGGACAGGGGGATAGAGAGGGATAGGGCATAGAGAGGGATAGACAGGGACAGGGGGATAGAGGGACAGGGGGATAGAGAGGGATAGGGCATAGAGAGGGATAGAGAGGGACCAGGGGATAGAGAGGGATAAAGAGGGACAGGGGGATAGAGAGGGATAGAGAGGGACAGGGGGACAGAGGGAGAGGGACAGAGGGATAGAGGGGGACAGGGGGATAGAGAGGGACAGAGGGATAATGACGGACAGAGGGATAGAGAGGGACAGGGGGATAGAGAGGGACAGAGGGATAATGACGGACAGAGGGATAGAGAGGGACAGAGAGGGACAGAGGGATAATGACGGACAGAGGGATAGAGAGGGACAGGGGGATAGAGAGGGACAGAGGGATAATGACGGACAGAGAGGGACAGAGGGATAATGACGGACAGAGGGATAGAGAGGGATAGAGAGGGACAGGGGGACAGGGAGGGACAGGGAAGTGGGGACAGGCAGCACCACCATCAGTGGGAAGGGGTGACAGAGGGGGCAGGGTGGGGGGCAGAGCGCAGCAGGCAGAAGGAGGACACAGCCACAGTGCCCACGGCCAGCAGCTGCAGCAGACAGAAGGTCAGGTGCCAGGAGTACGCCCCAGCCACCATACTGAGAGGGAACCCTGACAGCACCAGCCCCACTGAAACACAGCACCCATAGACACATAGAGACAGCACACACACAGACACAGCACACACACAGACACACAGCACACATAGACACAGCACACACAGAGACAGCACACATACAGACACACAGCAGACACAGCACACAGACACACAGCACATACAGACACACAGCACACATAGACACAGCACACAGACACACAGCACACACAGTACACATAGACACAGCACACATAGACACAGCACACACAGAGACACACAGCACACACAGACACAGCATACACAGAGACACACAGCACACATAGACACAGCACACATGGAGACACACACAGCATACATAGAGTGATAGACACAGCACACATTGAAATACACACAGCACAAACAGACACAGCATAAATAGAGACACAGCACATATAGAGAATCAGCACACATATAGACAACACACACAGATACACAGCAAACATAGACACAGCACACAAAGACACAGCACACACAGACAGCACACAGACATAACACACACAGCACACACAGACATAGCACACACATAGACACACCACATACAGACACTGTCATAGCACACATGGACACAACACACACTGACAAAGACACAGCACACATAGAGACACATAGAGACACAGAGAACACACAGACACAAAGAATAACAGAGACACAGTGCACAGATGGACACACAGCACACATTGAGACACTGCACACAAAGACACACAACATACAAACCACAGACACATACAAGGAACAAAGTCTACACACAAACCACAGACATATACAAGGAACAAAGTCTGGATACCACAAAGACTGGGTACAAACCAGACATATACAAGGAACAAAGTCTGGATACCACAGAGTCTGGATACAAATCACAGACACATACAAGGCACAGACTGGATACAAACCACAGACACATACAAGGCACAGACTGGATACAAACCACAGACACATACAAGGCACAGACTGGATACAAACCACAGGCTCCCAGTGCGGCGATGGAATGGGCGGTGCCAGCGAATTTCTCTGTAGCAGACTCCATGGCAACCACACCAAACATGGCAATCCCTCCGTACACACCAAAGCCCAGACCAAAGCCCACAGCACAAATTAGCAGCTGAAACAACATCACCATCACCATCATCATTCATTCAGCATCACCATCATCATTCATTCATCATCACCATCATCATTCATTCAGCATCACCATCACCATCATCATTCATTCAGCATCGCCATCATCATTCATTCAGCATCACCATCATCATTCATTCAGCATCACCATCACCATCATCATTCATTCAGCATCACCATCACCATTCATTCAGCATCACCATCATCATTCATTCAGCATCACCATCACCATTCATTCAACATCACCATCATCATCATCATTCATTCAGCATCACCATCATCATTCATCCATCATCATTTATTCACCATCACCATCATCATTCATTCAACATCACCATCATCATTCATTCAACATCACCATTCATTCAACATCACTATCACCATCATCATTCATTCAGCATCACCATCATCATTCATCCATCATCATTTATTCACCATCACCATCATCATTCATTCAACATCACCATCACCATTCATTCAACATCACCATCACCATCATCATTCATTCAGCATCACCATCATCATTCATTCAGCATCACCATCATCATTCAGCATCACCATCACCATTATAACGACCAAGCAGACAGGGCAGCAAAAAGGGGAGCAAAATATCATATAGATAGTATAAAAGTATACTGCCCATTGTCATACAAGGAAATAAGCAATATACTAGAAAGAGACTTTTATAGGTGCTTGAATTCAAGTCTAAAACCTTGTCAGTTGACTCTCTCAGACTTTGGTCCGATTCGCAGACCAATTCTGAGCTTAGCTCTCAGACTACGAGTATTATCAAATTCATTACGGACCAAGTATTGTTCTAATGTCAAGTGTATATGCTTTAGTAACCTGACAATTGAGCATATAATTGTTCACTGTAGCTTGATGAAGCCTTTTGTACACGAAAGTGTGTCTTCACAAGTGACTGAGAACGTTGATGTTTTTGACTTTTTGCATTCATTATCAGTTGTTTCGCTTGTCAGTTTAATGACTTCTCTCTTACGAAGTCCTTTAAGTAATTTCCTGTTACTGTATTTAGAGGGTTTGTTTTTTTTGTTTGTTTTTTGTGTGTTTTGTTTGTCTTCCAAATTTCACCCACATTTTTACCCTCATTTGCCCAGTTTCCCCCAACCCTCCATTCATCAACATCTCCCACCCCTTCTAACCAATAATACTCAGATGTATTCATAAATACTTTAACAAAATGTCTTCAATCACCGATATGTGTGACGGGACATTAAACAAAAAATCCCATTTATCACCATTCATTCAGCAGCACCATCACCATTCATTCAGCATCACCATCATCATTCAGCATCACCATCATCATTCATTCAGCATCACCATCATCACTCATTCATCATCACCATCATCATTCAGCATCACCATTCATTCAGCATCACCATCATCATACAGCATCATCATCATCATTCATTCAGCATCACCATCATCACTCATTCATCATCACCATCATCATTCATTCAGCATCACCATCATCATCATCATTCATCCAGCATCACCATCATTCATTCATTCAACATCACCATCATCATTCATTCAGCATCACTATCATCATCATTCATTCATTCAACATCACCATCATCATCATTCATTCATTCAACATCACCATCATCATTCATTCAGCATCACCATCATCAATTATTCAGCACCATCATCATCATTCACATGAAATACAGAAAACAAAAGGCCAGTCATTCTGGGAAAAAGAAATGAAAGCAGCCCTTTTTTCTCTGATGCATTTATCCATTTTTAAGAGAGATCAAGTGAAGGTCCATAGCTGTCGGACACCAGTCCTTTGTAAGACAAAGGCAAAACAGTTTATTCCGTGTGCCTCATGGGGCACTGAAACGTTGCTTACATACATCGTTTACACATACCATGAAATCAGTAAGAGTGATGTCAAAAGATGTGTGGATTCTGGCTGTCTATATGTATGGAATTCTGGCAGTCTACCTGTCTGGAATTTTGGCTGTCTACCTGTGTGGATTCTGGTTGCTTATATATATGGACTTCTGGCTGTCTACCTGTCTGTGTGGATGTCTATAACACTGCCATAGTGCTATATTATCATCTTTTCATCGTAATTTTTTCCTATGTCTGTAATGTGAACTCTGCACTATACATCTTTTTACTTCTTTGTTCCTATGTCTGTAATGTGAACTCTGTACTATACATCTTTTTATTTCTTTGTCCCTATGTCTGTAATGTGAACTCTGCACTATACATCTTTTTATTTCTTTGTCCCTATGTCTGTAATGTGAACTCAATGTAAACCCTGTACTATACATCTTATTTCTTTGTCCCTATGTCTGTAATGTGAACTCTGTCTATCCATCATTTTATTTCTTTGTTCCTATATCAGTAAAGTGAACCTAGCAAAGAGGATGTTTCAAAACAATTTCGTCACAGACACCTGTTTTCTCCATCTGAAAGTTTTATGGACTTCAGTCATAAATTTTATCATGGATTCCAATCCTTTCTATCCATTTATCTGATAAGAACATGAAGACAACCAGCCATACACACACACACACACACACACACACACACACACACATGCACACTCACATAATGAAACACAGATAAAACAAAACTCGATTAAACTTGTAGACAAATGGAAAGGCAAGGTACTTACACTGGATGAAGTGTCAGTGACAGTGAACAAGAACAAAAAGATGAAAGCCGACTGCATCACAGTGCAACACACTATCACCATCTGCCTCGGGTTGTAACAAGACACTTTCTGAAACAGAAACACTATCACCATCTGCCTCGGGTTGTAACAAGACACTTTCTGAAACAGAAACACTATCACCATCTGCCTAGGGTTGTAACAAGACACTTTCTGAAACAGAAACACTATCACCATCTGCCTCGGGTTGTAACAAGACACTTTCTGAAACAGAAACACTATCACCATCTGCCTAGGGTTGTAACAAGACACTTTCTGAAACAGAAACACTATCACCATCTGCCTCGGGTTGTAACAAGACACTTTCTGAAACAGAAACACTATCACCATCTGCCTCAGGTTGTAACAAGACACTTTCTGAAACAGAAACACTATCACCATCTGTCTCGGGTTGTAACAAGACACTTTCTGAAACAGAAACACTATCACCATCTGCCTAGGGTTGTAACAAGACACTTTCTGAAACAGAAACACTATCACCATCTGCCTCGGGTTGTAACAAGACACTTTCTGAAACAGAAACACTATCACCATCTGTCTAAAGTTGTAACAAGACACTTTCTGCAACAGAAACACTATCACCATCTACCTAGAGTTGTAACAAGACACTTTCTGAAACAGAAACACTATCACCATCTGCCTCGGGTTGTAACAAGACACTCTCTGAAACAGAAACACTATCAACATCTGTCTCTTTCTTATCTCAGTGAGGTGACAGCCCTTCACTGACATCCTGACCTGTAAGCTCTGTCTCACCTCAGTGAGGTCCCGGCCCCTCACTGACATCCTGACCTGTAAGCTCTGTCTTCCTCAGTGAGGTGACAGCCCTTCACTGACATCCAGACCTGTAAGCTCTGTCTTACCTCAGTGAGGTGACAGCCCTTCACTGACATCCAGACCTGTAAGCTCTGTCTTACCTCAGTGAGGTGACAGCCCTTTACTGACACCCTGACCTGTAAGCTCTGTCTTCCTCAGTGAGGTGACAGCCCTTCACTGACACCCTGACCTGTAAGCTCTGTCTCACCTCAGTGAGGTGACATCTCCTCAATGATGAGCATACTCATCAGCAGCAGTGAAGTGGTTACAAAAAAAAGAAGAAAATCTCATCTTGGCAAACAGAAAATCAGACAATACAATCTCACCTTGGCAAACAGAAAATCAGACAATACAATCTCACCTTGGCAAACAGAAAATCAGACAATACAATCTCACCATGGCAAACAGAAAATCAGACAATACAATCTCACCTTAGCAAACAGAAAATCAGACAGGTAGCCTGCAGCCAGAGACCCAAAAATGCCCCCAAGTTCCTGACTGCTGATGAAACTGCTGCCTGAAACCAGGAATACAATTCAGACATGGACACTGTACCTGACAATTCAGACATGGACACTGTACATACCTGACAATTCAGACATGGACACTGTACATACCTGACAATTCAGACATGGACACTGTACCTGACAATTCAGACATGGACACTGTACCTGACAATTCAGACATGGACACTGTACATACCTGACAATTCAGACATGGACACTGTACATACCTGACAATTCAGACATGGACACTGTACCTGACAATTCAGACATGGACACTGTACCTGACAATTCAGACATGGACACTGTACATACCTGACAATTCAGACATGGACACTCTACATACCTGACAATTCAGACATGGACACTGTACCTGACAATTCAGACATGGACACTGTACATACCTGACAATTCAGACATGGACACTCTACATACCTGACAATTCAGACATGGACACTCTACATACCTGACAATTCAGACATGCACACTGTACCTGACAATTCAGACATGCACACTGTACCTGACAATTCAGACATGGACACTGTACATACCTGACAATTCAGACATGGACACTGTACATACCTGACAATTCAGACATGGACACTGTACCTGACAATTCAGACATGGACACTGTACATACCTGACAATTCAGACATGGACACTGTACCTGACAATTCAGACATGGACACTGTACCTGACAATTCAGACATGGACACTGTACATACCTGACAATTCAGACATGGACACTGTACCTGACAATTCAGACATGGACACTGTACATACCTGACAATTCAGACATGGACACTGTACATACCTGACAATTCAGACATGGACACTCTACATACCTGACAATTCAGACATGGACACTGTACCTGACAATTCAGACATGGACACTGTACATACCTGACAATTCAGACATGCACACTGTACCTGACAATTCAGACATGGACACTGTACATACCTGACAATTCAGACATGGACACTGTACCTGACAATTCAGACATGGACACTGTACCTGACAATTCAGACATGCACACTGTACCTGACAATTCAGACATGGACACTGTACCTGACAATTCAGACATGGACACTGTACATACCTGACAATTCAGACATGCACACTGTACCTGACAATTCAGACATGGACACTGTACATACCTGACAATTCAGACATGGACACTGTACCTGACAATTCAGACATGGACACTGTACATACCTGACAATTCAGACATGGACACTGTACCTGACAATTCAGACATGGACACTGTACATACCTGACAATTCAGACATGGACACTGTACCTGACAATTCAGACATGGACACTGTACATACCTGACAATTCAGACATGGACACTGTACATACCTGACAATTCAGACATGGACACTGTACCTGACAATTCAGACATGGACACTGTACCTGACAATTCAGACACGGACACTGTACCTGACAATTCAGACATGGACACTGTACCTGACAATTCAGACATGGACACTGTACATACCTGACAATTCAGACATGGACACTGTACCTGACAATTCAGACATGGACACTGTACCTGACAATTCAGACACGGACACTGTACCTGACAATTCAGACATGGACACTGTACCTGACAATTCAGACATGGACACTGTACATACCTGACAATTCAGACATGGACACTGTACCTGACAATTCAGACATGGACACTGTACATACCTGACAATTCAGACACGGACACTGTACCTGACAATTCAGACATGGACACTGTACCTGACAATTCAGACATGGACACTGTACATACCTGACAATTCAGACATGGACACTGTACCTGACAATTCAGACATGGACACTGTACATACCTGACAATTCAGACATGGACACTGTACCTGACAATTCAGACATGGACACTGTACATACCTGACAATTCAGACATGGACACTGTACCTGACAATTCAGACATGGACACTGTACCTGACAATTCAGACATGGACACTGTACATACCTGACAATTCAGACATGGACACTGTACATACCTGACAATTCAGACATGGACACTGTACATACCTGACAATTCAGACATGGACACTGTACCTGACAATTCAGACATGCACACTGTACCTGACAATTCAGACATGGACACTGTACATACCTGACAATTCAGACATGGACACTGTACATACCTGACAATTCAGACATGGACACTGTACATACCTGACAATTCAGACATGGACACTGTACCTGACAATTCAGACATGGACACTGTACATACCTGACAATTCAGACATGGACACTGTACATACCTGACAATTCAGACATGGACACTGTACCTGACAATTCAGACATGGACACTGTACCTGACAATTCAGACATGGACACTGTACATACCTGACAATTCAGACATGGACACTGTACATACCTGACAATTCAGACATGGACACTGTACCTGACAATTCAGACATGCACACTGTACCTGACAATTCAGACATGGACACTGTACATACCTGACAATTCAGACATGGACACTGTACATACCTGACAATTCAGACATGGACACTGTACATACCTGACAATTCAGACATGGACACTGTACCTGACAATTCAGACATGGACACTGTACATACCTGACAATTCAGACATGGACACTCTACATACCTGACAATTCAGACATGGACACTGTACATACCTGACAATTCAGACATGGACACTGTACCTGACAATTCAGACATGGACACTGTACATACCTGACAATTCAGACATGCACACTGTACCTGACAATTCAGACATGGACACTGTACATACCTGACAATTCAGACATGGACACTGTACCTGACAATTCAGACATGGACACTGTACATACCTGACAATTCAGACATGGACACTGTACCTGACAATTCAGACATGGACACTGTACCTGACAATTCAGACATGGACACTGTACATACCTGACAATTCAGACATGGACACTGTACATACCTGACAATTCAGACATGGACACTGTACCTGACAATTCAGACATGCACACTGTACCTGACAATTCAGACATGGACACTGTACCTGACAATTCAGACATGCACACTGTACCTGACAATTCAGACATGGACACTGTACATACCTGACAATTCAGACATGGACACTGTACATACCTGACAATTCAGACATGGACACTGTACCTGACAATTCAGCCATGGACACTGTACCTGACAATTCAGACATGGACACTCTACATACCTGACAATTCAGACATGGACACTGTACCTGACAATTCAGACATGGACACTGTACATACCTGACAATTCAGACATGGACACTGTACATACCTGACAATTCAGACATGGACACTGTACCTGACAATTCAGACATGGACACTGTACCTGACAATTCAGACATGCACACTGTACCTGACAATTCAATACAAAAGTACCTGTCAGGTGTGAGTGATGTCTATAGATGTAACAGGTACAGGTGAACCAGTCACTACAGAAGTACCTGTAAGGTGTGAGTGATGTCTGCTGTGGATCAGGTACAGGTGTACCATTCACTACAGAAGTACCTGAAAGGTTTGAGTGATGTCTATATATATATCAGGTACAGGTGAACCAGTCACCACAGAAGTACCTGAAAGGTGTGAGTGGTGTCTGTTGATGTATCAGGTACAGGTGAACCAGTCACTACAGAAGTACCTGTCAGGTGTGAGTGATGTCTGTTGATGTATCAGGTACAGGTGTACCAGTCACTACAGAAGTACCTGTCAGGTGTGAGTGATGTCTGTTGATGTATCAGGTACAGGTGTACCAGTCACTACAGAAGTACATGAAAGGTGTGAGTGATGTCTGTTGATGTATCAGGTACAGGTGTACCAGTCACTACAGAAGTACCTGTCAGGTGTGAGTGGTGTCTGTTGATGTATCAGGTACAGGTGAACCAGTCACTACAGAAGTACATGAAAGGTGTGAGTGATGTCTGTTGATGTATCAGGTACAGGTGAACCAGTCACTACAGAAGTACATGAAAGGTGTGAGTGATGTCTGTTGATGTATCAGGTACAGGTGAACCAGTCACCACAGAAGTACATGAAAGGTGTGAGTGGTGTCTGTTGATGTATCAGGTACAGGTGAACCAGTCATGACAGAAGTACATGAAAGGTGTGAGTGATGTCTGTAGATGTATCAGGTACAGGTGAACCAGTCACTACAGAAGTACATGAAAGGTGTGAGTGATGCCTGTTGATGTATCAGGTACAGGTGAACCAGTCACTACAGAAGTACCTGTCAGGTGTGAGTGATGTCTGTTGATGTATCAGGTACAGGTGTACCAGTCACTACAGAAGTACCTGTCAGGTGTGAGTGGATGTCTGTTGATGTATCAGGTACAGGTGTACCAGTCACTACAGAAGTACCTGTCAGGTGTGAGTGGTGTCTGTTGATGTATCAGGTACAGGTGTACCAGTCACTACAGAAGTACCTGTCAGGTGTGAGTGGTGTCTGTTGATGTATCAGGTACAGGTGAACCAGTCACTACAGAAGTACCTGTCAGGTGTGAGTGGTGTCTGTTGATGTATCAGGTACAGGTGTACCAGTCACTACAGAAGTACCTGTCAGGTGTGAGTGGTGTCTGTTGATGTATCAGGTACAGGTGAACCAGTCACTACAGAAGTACCTGTCAGGTGTGAGTGGTGTCTGTTGATGTATCAGGTACAGGTGAACCAGTCACTACAGAAGTACCTGTCAGGTGTGAGTGGTGTCTGTTGATGTATCAGGTACAGGTGTACCAGTCACTACAGAAGTACCTGTCAGGTGTGAGTGGTGTCTGTTGATGTATCAGGTACAGGTGAACCAGTCACTACAGAAGTACCTGTCAGGTGTGAGTGGTGTCTGTTGATGTATCAGGTACAGGTGAACCAGTCACTACAGAAGTACCTGTCAGGTGTGAGTGGTGTCTGTTGATGTATCAGGTACAGGTGAACCAGTCACTACAGAAGTACCTGTCAGGTGTGAGTGGTGTCTGTTGATGTATCAGGTACAGGTGAACCAGTCACTACAGAAGTACCTGTCAGGTGTGAGTGGTGTCTGTTGATGTATCAGGTACAGGTGAACCAGTCACTACAGAAGTACCTGTCAGGTGTGAGTGATGTCTGTTGATGTATCAGGTACAGGTGAACCAGTCACTACAGAAGTACCTGTCAGGTGTGAGTGGTGTCTGTTGATGTATCAGGTACAGGTGTACCAGTCACTACAGAAGTACCTGTCAGGTGTGAGTGGTGTCTGTTGATGTATCAGGTACAGGTGAACCAGTCACTACAGAAGTACCTGTCAGGTGTGAGTGGTGTCTGTTGATGTATCAGGTACAGGTGTACCAGTCATGACAGAAGTACCTGTCAGGTGTGAGTGGTGTCTGTTGATGTATCAGGTACAGGTGTACCAGTCATGACAGAAGTACCTGTCAGGTGTGAGTGGTGTCTGTAGATGTATCGGGTACAGGTGTACCAGTCACTACAGAAGTACCTGTCAGGTGTGAGTGGTGTCTGTTGATGTATCAGGTACAGGTGAACCAGTCATGACAGAAGTACATGAAAGGTGTGAGTGGTGTCTGTTGATGTATCAGGTACAGGTGAACCAGTCTCTAGAGAAGTACATGAAAGGTGTGAGTGATGCCTGTAGATGTATCAGGTACAGGTGTACCAGTCACCACAGAAGTACCTGTCAGGTGTGAGTGGTGTCTGTCATGGATCAGGTACAGGTGTCCCCAGTCATTGCAGGCTCCACGGATGAGGGACACCATCAGGTAATTCAAACAGGTGGCCAGGTACGCTGGCTGTCCAAGTAAATCCCTCACACCTGTCTTCCACGACATGGGGGACTCCTTTGCTGAATTGGATAAAATAAGCCAGTGAGCAGGAGTGGTGTGTGTGTGTGTGTGTGTGTGTGTGTGTGTGTGTGTGTGTGTGTGTGTGTGTGTGTGTCTGTGTGTCTGTGTATCTGTGTATCTGTGTGTGTGTCATTGTTTTGTGAGAAATAAGCAAAAACACCAGTCCTCACCTATATATGTCACTGTTTAGTGAGAAATAAAGTAAAATACCATCCCTCACCTATACATATCACTGTTTAGTGAGAAACAAAGTAAAACACCAGTCCTCACCTATAGATGTCACTGTTTAGTGAGAAATAAAGTAAAACACCATCCCTCACCTATACATATCACTGTTCAGTGAGAAACAAAGTAAAATACCATCCCTCACCTATACATATCACTGTTCAGTGAGAAATAAAGTAAAACACCATCCCTCACCTATATA
Organism: Babylonia areolata; assembly: GCF_041734735.1. NCBI lineage: Eukaryota > Metazoa > Mollusca > Gastropoda > Neogastropoda > Buccinidae > Babylonia > Babylonia areolata. The sequence continues at coordinate 43,226,683 of NC_134885.1, read as the reverse complement.
TGTCACTGTTTAGTGAGAAACAAAGTAAAACACCATCCCTCACCTATATATGTCACTGTTTAGTGAGAAACAAAGTAAAACACCATCCCTCACCTATATATGTCACTGTTTAGTGAGAAACAAAGTAAAACACCATCCCTCACCCCTGCAGTTTTCCCCAGATGCCTGTTGCTGTGTTCTGCCCTCTGGTCCATCAGCCAGCACGACCAGCGCCATTCCGGCTCCAGCTATAGCGCAGGTACCTGCACACACAGGTCATCACGTCTGGCCTGAAAACCTCTTTCCCAACTGCCAGCACACACATCAAGAGAAATGTGAAACAATGTGCTACACATCTAGAGAAATGTGAAACAATGTGCTACACATCAAGAGAAATGTGAAACAATGTGCTACACATCAAGAGAAATGTGAAACAATGTGCTACACATCAAGAGAAATGTGAAACAATGAGCTACACATCAAGAGAATGTGAAACAGTGTCATGTGCTACACATCAAGAGAAATGTGAAACAATGTGCTACACAGCAAGAGAAATGTGAAACAATGTGCTACACATCAAGAGAAATGTGAAACAATGTGCTACACATCAAGAGAATGTGAAACAGTGTCATGTGCTACACATCAAGAGAAATGTGAAACA
>NC_134885.1:43213543-43216043 GCF_041734735.1 Babylonia areolata | reverse complement strand
AATCCACACCTCCACAGCTGAAAAAATGTTTCTAAACTTCCATAAAGTACTATGCCATCATAGTGTGTGGACCTGCTTAATTCCATTCACAGGAAGAAGTTCAAAGGCACATATAAAATAATGTTATGATATGTCAGTACATGTATGTAATTTGGGTTACAGATAAGAACACATCCCCAAACCAAGTATGGCTGCACAGATACAAGACTAAATAAAAACATTGTGCGCTTGTGCATACCTTGATAAGACCAAGATTTTACTGGAAAGTGCCACACTCTTGCATAACATCAATCAACTAAGTAAACACGTAAGTTGCCCACAAACACCGAAGAAGCTTTTTGATTCAGACTTGCAGGAGATGTACAGAATGGAAGAGATTGCAACTGTTCTGAACACTCATTCAATCTTTCTGGACATTTGGAAGCGTCTTTTAGCAGCATGCTCCTTGACCTGTTTATTCCCTGACCTGTTTATTAATGATGTAAAGATTGGAAGAGTGCATGAAAACAAATACGTAGGAACCTTTCTTAATCATAAGCTGAATTTTGCTCCCAATACAAATTTATTCAAAAAAAGTGCCAGTCTTGTACCCATTGTCTGCAGAAACTCAGAAACACCAGAGTTAACTCAAAAGTACTTGAAGGATTTTATAGATGCTTAACTGAATCTGTTCTAAATTGAATCTGTTCTAACTTTTCCTTTTAATTCATATATATATATATGCTGGTATAGAGGTCTTGCTGTGAAGAATAAGAATATGCTAAACAGACTGTGAATGTGTGCAGTAAGATTGTAGGTGTGAGACAGGACAGATTATGTGATTTGTACAATGTCAGAGTATGACAGAAAGCAACATGCATTTCAAGTGACAATAACCATGCACTGGCAAATTATCATCAACTCTTACCTTCAGGAAAACTTTCTGTGTTCCAAAACTTAAAACAAACAGAGCCAAATGCAGCTTTATTCCAGCTTCAATTCAGCTATTTGATAACAGTAACTGACAATCAGATATATGACTCAAAATGGATGCCAGTGTATGTGTGTGGAATATGACATCTCAGCTCAAAGTACTGTGAATTGCATACTGATATTATATGTCTGTGTCAACTTTTAGTATATTAGTATTATGCCTATCCTTTAACTGTGATTATTACTGCATGCATATGGCTGTGATAGTGTATGTATGATTTACTTTTAGAACGAGGGTTGTTATTGTTGTTGTTCTCTACTGTGATTACTGAATGTATCGATGGTTTGCCATTGGTTGATATCAAAGTGTATAAAAAAAAAATAATAATAAAGTAAATTAATATATACACATATTTATATATATATATATGTGTGTGTGTGTACATGGTTTATCTCTCTATATATACATGTGGAATGACTGTGATTTTCCCATATTATTTTTCTGTTTTACACCACATATGAATTTCTCTTGTTGAGATAATAAAGTATTCTGTATTCTGTATGCTCCACTAGGGACTGTATTCCACTGCAGTTCCAAGTATGCAAGCGACAATGCCTCTGTGTACAGCATGCCTCATTTCCCCTTTTCTCGGCCTTGTACAAGTTTTGATTTTTTTCACAATGTTTGTAAGCGCAATGTGAAACTGCAGAGCAACAACAGTAACAATCATATTTACATTTTTCAAATCAGAAACTACAATCATGATTGTTTTGCAGGAGAATAAGAGAAACCTACAAAAACCTAATTAGCATTTATAACCAATTTTACGAAAAATGAATGAGTCAAGTGACTGACTGCCTGCCACATTGATGGTTCTTTTCAAAACTGTAGGTGTCAAATGTCACTGACTGATGACCAACATGAGACCTAAACCCTGAACTGATAAGGGATGATATGATCGTTTATTTACCTGTTTTTATCACAACTTTCATATTTAATTGCGGTTTGTTTTAAGTCCGGTTGATAATAGCAATGATCCTCCATGCCCCAACAGAGGTGAAAGGAGTGAGTGTGTGTGTGTGTGTGTGTGTGTGTGTGTGTGTGTGTGTGTGTGTGTGTGTGTGTGTGTGTTATACTAACAAAAACTATACCTAATTGTGTGAAAAATGTTGGTGAGAGAGAGAGAGAGAGAGAGAGAGAGAGAGAGAGAGAGAGAGATGGAATCGTCAGAACCTCTCGTACTCACCAAGCTGACTTTTGCTCATGCCTTCAGCAACAATCATCGATGGAGACGCAAACGAAACGGATTTCCTGATGTATGTTATGACCATGTAACCCATGTACAGGCAAACGAACACACCGAAAGCACGTTGCTCCATTTTGAATCAGTCGATTGTCGGTCTGACGCTCAAAGTGAAACCAAGTGAGGCTGCACCAAAGCTGCGAAATGAAAACTGTGCAGAGGCAAAAGGTACACGAGTCTGTTCTCTTGTCGCATTTGTTCTGTCACTTGCATTACAGAGACAGACATTACAAAGACAGTCTCCAACAAGCCAGATGGCGAGCATCTGGGGAGTACAGATGCAC
>NC_134885.1:43168543-43211043 GCF_041734735.1 Babylonia areolata | reverse complement strand
GCTCATTTCAATCTCATATTTCATAGTAGAAATGTATGTTTGATTCCATGAATACATATCTATATAACTGTCAATGTGTGCATTACTCTCTGTGTTTGTCTTTCGCTCTGTGTGTGTGAATATGTGTGCACACATCAATCAGTGTGTGTGTGTGTGTGTGTGTGTGTGTGTGTGTGTGTGTGTGTGTGCGTGTGTGTGTGTGAGTGAGTGAGTGTCACTGTGCGTGCGTGCGCGCGCGCGCGCGCGTGTGTGTGTGTGTGTGTGCGCACATCATTGTGTGTGCGCGAGTGTCACTGTGCGTGCGTGCATGTGTGTGTGTGTGTGTGTGTGTGTGTGTGTTTGTGTGTGTGCAAATCAGCCATTCAGATGAGACGATAAACCGAGGTCCCATGTGCAACATGCACTTAGTGCACATAAAAGAACCCACGGCAACAAAAGGGTTGTTCCTGGCAAAATTCTGTAGAAAAAATCCACTTCGATAGGAAAAAGAAATAAAACTGCACGCAGGAACAAAATACAAAAAAATGGGTGGCGCTGTATTATAGCGACGCGCTCTCCCTGGGGAGAGCAGCCGGAATTTCACACAGAAACCTGTTGTGATAAATAGAGAAATTCAAACACGCAGACCTTTCTTTAAGGGGCGTGGCTTGACACTGACACGTGCAGAGTGTGAGTGAGCGCGACACTGTTGAAGGATCTTTTCCATGCATTATTCATCACAAAGCCTGCAGTGCTGGAGGCTCACGGCTGATGACATGACCCCGCCATATCAGTGACTGCTGAATGGGACAGAATATGAGTGATGCATAAAAAGAAAAAAAAAGAGAAAAGAACAGAACAGAATGAGCAAGTGAAAAGCACAGCACATAATGTTTCACCATATTGAATGTCATTTTGATGAAAATTTGTCTTCCCCGCCATTATACAAAACCATCAGCTTCTCAGCATGAGAACACAACACACAGCCAGCATCTGTTTCTACAGCCCCAAAATGGTGGATGAAGCTTCCAGATGCCAGGTGTGATGCACGCACAACTCCCTCTCCAAAGACAACGTCCCTTTCCTTATCCTTCCACCCACCATGCTTATCAGTTACAGGCACACTCACTATGAAGACCTGAGCTCAGTGAGTGGACCACGTGGCCTGCAGAACTTAAGGCAGGTGAACGCAGAACTGAAGGGTAGAGAAACACGCCGTCTGTTGCCAGAAGGCTGATTACCTGGTAAAAAGAGCAGAGAATCCTGGAGAAGGCTGCTTCTGATTTCACTCATACCATAGTGGCCACAGACTGCCTCAACCTCCTGAAAAGGGTCCAGGCAGGGTGGCTGTCATGGTATTGGGTGGATCTTCTCAGACACTGTTGCCCATTGTCATGTCCAGACAGTAGTTGTCTCAATTTGTTTTAAGATTTCTCTATACCATGCCACCCACACCATGTTGCCCCTAATATTCAATTTTGAAGTTCAGTTTATAACAACAAGACTAAGCCAATTTATTCTAGATTGTATTCATTTATTTGTATTGTTTCCTATTAAGCATAACATTAGTCTGTATAAAACGGGGATTTTTATTATGTTTTCCATATTACTAAATTGCTTGGGTTTATACTTTTTTTCTATTAATTCTGCTGGTAGTTACATTCTTTGGTTTAGTTTATGAGTTATGTAACTTTACTAAACTGTTCATGTCACTGAATATTTTTCACGTTTCTGTTTAAGGATCTGTAGGACTGATAACATCCCCCATTACCAATACTAATACCATAGACCCCACTACAAAGACACGTCACTGCCGACGTTTCCACCTTTGCCAGTTCACACCAAAGTTTGGGTTGCGTCCCTTTGTTCTTTGCTGTCAAAAAGCAGCCGTGGTGATAGCCGTTGTGTGTGACACTGGACTCGATCCGCTTTTCATGTCATTGAACATGCTTCATGTTTCTCTTTAAACATCTTTAGGCTTATAAGCTCCCGCACTGGAAATGTTTAGAAATGTCGTTATACCACTGTTCAGAGCTGATGTCATTAAATAATCATGACTGCTTTCTGAGTTTACTGTTCCAAATGTAACCAGAATGGCTTTGGGTTATGAACACATGTTTTCTTTTTTTTTCTCTCTCTCTCTCTCCCTCTCTCTCCCCCCTCTCTCTCTCCATCCCTCTCTCCCTCCCTCTCTCTCTCCCCCCTCTCTCTCCCTCCCCCTCTCTCTCTCCCTCTCTCCCTCCCCCCTCTCTCCCTCCCCCCTCTCTCTCCCTCCCCCTCTATCTCCCTCTCTCTCTCTCCCTCCCCCTCTCTCCCTCTCTCTCTCCCTCTCTCTCTCTCTCTCTCTCTCTCTCTCTTTTCCCTCTTCAAAATGCTCCATGTCCTTTCAAGATTTCCTCTCTATTTCCGACTTTTCGAAACATACAGGCAACTGCTTCACAAAAAATGTTGGAGGATATAACTCCTGTGTTAGCATCTAAATCTCTCGCATTGTGATCTTCACATAGACCGTCTTTCAATTCAATGCTGTTCCGCTCCTCTTTATATTATCTGCTTGTGTGCTTCATTTCAAATGATCATGTCTTCACTAGCACATTCCATCTTTAGTTCCTGTTTTGTGTTTGTTTTTATTTTCACTTATTTAAATTTATCTATTTATTTATTTTGTCATTGTTGTTGCTGTTGTTTGACATTACATGCTACATTTCCACTTTGATAATAATAATAATTATGATAGTACTTATATGGCGCTAACTCCCTACATGATGGGTTCTGAGTGCCTTACATGGAACAAAGCATACAATAAGTGCACAATAACATACCTCTGTACATGAAAAAACAAAAACAACACATATATGTGCATCTATACACCAAGACAATGCTACAAATTGTAAATATGAACAAACACATTCACAAGACAAAATACCCTACACACACACGCACGCGCACACACGGAACGCCCACCCACATACACTACGTGGTGATTTCAGTGGAGGGTAAAGTACCAGATGATATAAGATACTAAGAGATAACGATGCTGCCATGTGGCGATACAAAGGTAAATTCGCCTTCTATGTCACTGCAGCATGACTCAGTCACAGTACAAAGTCAAGCATACAAGCAAGATCGTGCAGGGATCTACCAAAACTTATGTCAGAGACTGTAGAGCTGCGTGTATATGTTTCTTCATCAATCTTTTCGAAATGAAAACTTGGCACAAAGTTCGTTTTGTTCTCTCCCTTTGGCTGATCATGTCCTGTCCTTGTGTTTAGGTCACTACACAACATAACACAAACATTACCTGTTTCTACTTGTATCAAGTTTGATTCCAGTGAGAGAAAGCCACCTTATAACTCACGCTGTACTCAAAACGATCTTTTCGGGGCAATGTAACAGGCAATGAACATTACATTTGTATTAACACTGAGCACAGTTTTGACTATTTCAATAGCTACCATATTCTTGCAATCTATTTTACTCTCTTTTCATGATGTTCAATACATTTCCATACAATCAGTAACATACCTCCCGAATTTCTCCCCTGATGTGTTAATTTAACTGCAGGAGCCTCAAATTTAGCATATTCTATAAAATTAAAAAAAACAACCAAAAAAAAAACCCACAAAAAAACAGAGATGGAATTGAAGTTAGTCAACATACGTAAAACAGAAGAAATCAAACGAGTAAACGTACTTTAAAAATGATAAAACCATACTGAGCAGTCTGTGTACATTGTAGATCAAAAAGGACCATTCATTTGGTTGACCAGGCCTGTCCTGATGTTCCCTGTCTTGTCACAGAGTGCTGACGCTGACAGTTACATCAGCAGCGTTGGTGTGTGACGTGTGGGTTCTGATGTTCCCTGTCTTGTCACAGAGTGCTGACGCTGACAGTTACATCAGCAGCGTTGGTGTGTGACGTGTGGGTTCTGATGTTCCCTGTCTTGTCACAGAGTGCTGACGCTGACAGAGTCCGTGTGTGACGTGTGGGTGCTGGTGGTGACCGGATGGGAAGCAGAGCTGCTGGTCCGTGGCCCCGTGTGCCTTGTCGCCGTGAGGTCAGACTGCTGTCTGTGCTCTCTCTCTCTCTCTGTGTGTGTGTGTGTGTGTGTGTGTGTGTGTGTGTGTGTGAATGCATGTATGTATGTTTCTATGTATGTGTGTGTGTGTGCACACGCGTGTATGTGTGCGCGCATGCTTTTTATGTGTGTGTGTGTGTGTGTGTGTGTGTGTGTGTGTGTGTGCATGTGCATGTCAAGTCAAGTCAAAATTTTTATTTCAAGATGGTAATTGAATAAGCAACGACTGCTTTTTTTATTTTTTTTTTTTACATCAGGCCATCTGAAAAAACAAACAACAACAAAAAACAAAAAAGGAGAGAAGTGGGGAGACACATAGAACAAAACAAGAAAATGAAATACACATTAGCATTTACAACACATTTTCAACACATCCCGTTTCGCATACACATACACCCTCTTACAACACCAAATGCATACACAAAACATTTCACAAATCATGAATTTGGTAACTAATAGATATAGATTTGTATTATTGTTCATCTTTTGAACAGTTAATATGGTAATTTTTCATATTTTTCTTAAACACATTATTTTTTATTCGTTATATCTTTTAAAACGAGTGGAAGGTTGTTCCATAAAATTCAACCAGAGTATAGGAAGCTGGATTTATAAAGGTTGTTTCTAGGTCCAGGTATACATAACATATGGTTGTGTCTGCGGTCATTATTTTAAAAAGTTTCTGTAATCTTTTGGGGAGCATTTTCATATATCACATTATGCATGCAAACAGCCTTGTTGAAGAACAGCCTGTTGTGGAACGATAATACATTAAGTAGTTTATAATCCATATGGGTCAAGGAGTTTGACTTCAACAATACTAATTTCAATGCTCTTTTATACATACGTCACACACAACGGCCATCACCACGGCTGCTTTTTGTCAGCAAAGAACAAAGGGACGCAACTCAAACTTTGGTGTGAACTGCCAAAGGTGGAAACGTCGGCAGTGACGTGTCTTTGTAGTGGGGTCTATAGTATTAGTATTGGTAATGGGGGATGTTATCAGTCCTACAGATCCTTAAAGAGAAACGTGAAAAATGTTCAGTGACATGAACAGTTGAGTGAAGTCACCACTAACACATTTAACTAACCAAAAGGAATGAAACTACCTGCAGAATTAATAGAAAGAAAATATAAACCAAAACAATTTAGTAACATGGAAAACATAACTAAAACCCGAAACACATTATTATTGTTTCTTTAACTACGTTGGCTTGTTTGATCTTGTATGTTTGAAAAGATTTGTTTCAGAAAATGTTGTTCATACACTGGAACATAGGACACAGTATGTTAAAAATAGGTGTGGTGATTCTGTCATAATGCACTGGGAAGGTTTTCTGGTGTATGTTATAATTCTGAAATATCAACACATTACTAATACGGACTATTGTGTTACAAAACAATAATGCCCGAAACATTTCTGTGAATGAAAAAAAGGTTGAACCTTGGAATAAAATACATTTATATGCAAAACATTATCAACAGAAATCACATTCTCAACTAAACATGTTTGTTCTTGGTCAAGTACACCAAGGAAAATACTCTTCTGTGCCCTTGGATTTCTAATGAGAGAAAAGGGACAGAGAGCAGGAGGAAGAAAGGTGAAAGAAGGACTGTCTGTGAGAGGGAAAAGTTCAGGTCAGCAACAACACGTATTCTTGAAAACGTGCCTGTGAACACAACAGGGAAAAAAATCCAGATACCAGAATGGCATAACACCAAGCTGGAATGCGGCAGAATGCTTAACACGCACATCTGTCAACACAGTGTTCGTTTAGGGTCTGGGTTTGAATCATCCAGTCTCCACCCGTTTGACAGGAAAATCAATCTGAGCGTCTGGTCATTTGAATAAGACAGAAACTGAGGTCCTGTGTGCACCACACATTCAAAAAGAACTGATGGCAACATGATTTGTTGAAGAAAGCATTTTTGGCAGGTACAAGGAATGTGTATTCTGCATCAACTTAAAGCTATGGTTTATTCTGCTGGTCACGCATCTGCTTAGCACGTATACCAAAGGGTATCATCTTCTTAGTCCGACATGTCAATAGTCCCACTTATCATCTTCTTAGTCCGACATGTCAATAGTCCCACTTTTCATCAGTTGATTAATCACTTTTCTCACATGGCAGTTGTCCGACGTTTGAAAGTGACTCGACTAGCAATAATCCAACAGGGGAACAGACCGACGTGTCATCAGGCCGACATCTTTTTTTTTCTTCACACAGACTCACTCTGTCTCTGTCTCTGTCTCTCTCTCTCTCTATGTAATTATGGCTAGAGGGAGAGATAAATAATGTATATGCATAATTATGTATATGCATAGAGAGCACACACACACACACACACACACACACACACAGATCGATCAGATTCCCGACAGTTCATAAAGCATAACCTCTTCTGAAGCGTCGAAAAGTAAGTATCAACATGAATTTACAGCCATGTGTCTATAAGAATGTAATTACAACTCACATGAATGATCTTGACAGACAGGCAGACGCAGATTGGTCAGATTACTGGGTGAGTGAGTGAAGGTGACAGACAGACACTCAGACAGACAACATGCAAGCAGACGGAGATAGGTCAGATTACTGGGTGAGCAAGTGAAAGAGACGGATATTAAGGTAATGATGGAATCAATACAGAGACAGTGACAGAAAAGACAAAGACGATGACTGCGTGAGAGAGTGAAAGACAGACAGACAGACCGACGGACAGACAGACAGACCTGCCAGAGCAACAGACATGTGTGTGCATGTCAGTGACATGTGGAAACAACAGTTTAAAAACAAATAACATCCCATGGAAATAAACTTCTTAGGAAGAAACAAACGAGTGGCATAACACAATTTTCATGTCTTCAAGAAAATAATAAACATTCTGTCACATGTCAGTGTTTTTGCACGCGGCGGCGAGTGTGTGCAACTCAGTGACACAGCGAGACTGATACAAACACATACATACTGTCACTTAAGAAAGGAGAGTGTTACATGTCAGAGTAGTTGGGAAAAGGTCAGATGGAAGATCTGATAATTGAGTTCTACATAGGGGTGTCAGGTAGATTCGGATCTATAATTGTAGTGTGGAACCATGTTTGTTGTGTGTTTCCGTCTCCCCTGCTGGGAGAGTTCATTGTGAGGGGACTTGCGGGAAGGGCTTCCGGTTTTAAACTTCGAGGCAGAAGGACACTTCTCTTCCTTGGATCGCGGGAGTCCAAAGCTTGTGTTGCCAGTCAGAGGCATCGGTTTCTTTTTTATTGTTGGATTTAGTGCTGTAAAAGTTGGTTTCATGTTGATTTGTTGCTGGAGATTCTTGTGGGTTTTGTGCTGTACTGGAGCGATTTTGCTGTCGTGCGAAGTGCCTTGTTATCGAACAGGACTTTGTTGTTTTTTTTTAGTTCGGGAGTTCGTCATTTATATTTATAGTACAAGCCATCCAGGGATTGCCTGAAGATCTTGAGTTAAGCGGAGTGCTAATCTCATATTATTGTTGACTGGTCTAGAGTGGGCCAAGTCAGGAGACTGCAGGATCAATGTAGTCGAAATTCTTTCTTCTGGAGTGTTAGATCCAGGATGTAGTCGACTGTGAGTTTCCCAGTACAAGTTCTGGTTGCTGGAGTGCGGGTCGACAGGTTACTGGTTTTGGAGCCAGTTTAGTTGCTGACGGTTGAAGTCGTGATTTCTGCTGAGTCCAGTAGTGGATCTGTAGATAATCTCACCAGATAGCCTGATCTGTGTGACTGTTCGGTGGTCTGATCTGATAACCTGGCGTGACTGGCTGGTGGGCGGACTGTGTTGACGCTACTTATGGACAACCAGGGACGACGTGGGAGGCTGTTTCGCTGACTGGAGAGGAGGACCTGCATGTGTACTTCACTCCGACAACTGTGCGCCGCATCGTGAAGATGAGTCATTAGATTTTACCCCCCCCCCCCCCCCCCCCGGACATTAACACTTACCTGGTCGGCAATGATGAGTGCGGCCGCGAGTCGCTAGACTTTTATTTGTTTTATGAATGTTGGGGAAAAAGGGGAGGGTTAAAAGAAAGGAAACGATTCAATAAATGCTCTAAAGATTGAAATTTGGTGTGGTCACCCTTTTTTGAAAGTTGTTGGTATAAATGTTGTCTTGTTACACGTTTTCATTTAGTACCGGATAAGTAAAATTAATACAGGTTAAGTAAACCACCCCTAAAATTGTTAGGACAATTTTGCATGAGCTCTTTTGTATAAACCAATACCCCTAGACTACTATTGTATTAAAAGAGTTTGTGACACATTCAAATATTGCTACGTCAAACGTCTTAATTCAGTACAGCGGCTTTTCGGACAATTCCTACTATGGACATCCGATTGGTCGGACAGTTGACATGGGCTATCAGACTGTAGCCGAAGTAAAGAAAGACGATGATAATTATGACCAAAACATATAGATAGATAGAGAGAGAGAGAGGGAGAGAGAGAAATCGAAGATTATACTAGTGTTAGCAGTACACAAGCTACTCTTGTCTTGTGAAGCATGAAAACCAGTTCTCTCCCTTACATTGGAAATCAGCTTGCTCTTCAGCTGTGAAGGATTCACATCACACAACCCTTCAACCCCCCGTTTGTTTTCCTGTTTTTGTCCGTTCCATTTAAAACATCTGTGCAAAGTCATGGAAGTCATCTTTGTAAAGTTATTTTGCAATGACTGGAAAGATGCCATTGTTTTCCCCCTTTATCTTATAGCTTGCATTAGAAAAAAATCTTATTGCACAGCAGTCTTAAATGGTCAACAGTCACTCTAACATGTTTCATTCTCTCTCTCTCTCTCTCTGTGTGTGTGTGTGTGTGTGTGTTCATATCAATAATTTGTAGCATTGTCTTGGTGTATAGACACACATGTGTCGTTTTTTCATGTACAGAGGTATGTTATTGTACACTTATTGTATGCTTTGTTTCATGTAAGGCACTCACAGCCCATCATGTAGGGAGTTAGCACCATATAAGTACTATCATGATTATCATTTATGTATTTAAGTACTTATCTTAAATATGTATGTGCAATCAAAATTGAAAATAAAAATATATTGCATAATGTAAAAAAAACAAACACCCACACATCAGTCTGCTGTCTATCTCTCACTCAGACACATAAACACACACAAACACAAATATTCATATAAACACGCACACGCACACGCACGCACACATATGCGCACAGACACAGAAACATGCACACACACATACAAAGCACGCGCGCACACACAAGCATGCGCGTGCACACACACACACACGCGCGCGCGCGCGCACACACACGCACACACACACAAATACACACATATAATACAAACATACATACATACATACATGCATTCACACACACACACACACACACACACACAAACACGTGTGGACACACACACACACACACACACACACACACACACACACACACACACACACAAACACGTGTGGACACACACACACACACACACACACACACAGCACACGGACAGCAGACTGACCTCACGGCAACCAGGAACACGGGGCCACGGACCAGCAGCTCCACCTCCCATCCTGTTACCACCACCACCCACAGGTCACACACCAATGCTGATGGTGTGACCGCCAGTGTCAGCACTCTGCGACAAGACAGGGAACATCAGAACCCACACGTCACACACCAACGCTGCTTATGTAACTGTCAGCACTCTGTGACAAGACAGGGAACATCAGGACAGGCCTGGTCAACAAGATCTTCAATGTACACAATGTGTAGGATATTTTGTCGTGTACACAATGTGTAGGGTATTTTGTCGTGTGTGTGTGTGTGTGTGTGTGTGTGTGTTCATATCAATAATTTGTAGCATTGTCTTGGTGTATAGACACACATGTGTCGTTGTTTTTTCATGTACAGACGTATGTTATTGTGCACTTATTGTATGCTTTGTTTCATGTAAGCCGCTCAGAACCCATCATGTACCATATAAGTACTATCATGATTATCATTAGTATAAAGTGGAAATATAGCATGTAATGTAAAACAACAACAACAAAATAACGAAATAAATAAGACAAATAAAGAACCCACAAAAAACAATAACAGGAACAAAAGCGCTGATGAAGATAGGATTATTTGGAATGAAGCACGGCTTCTTTTTGTCAGCAAAGAACAAAGGGACGCAACCCAAACTTTGGTGTGAACTGGCAAAGGTGGAAACGTCGGCAGTGACGTGTCTTTGTAGTGGGGTCTATGGTATTAGTATTGGTAATGGAGGATGATAACAATCCTACAGATCCTTAAACAGAAACGTGAAAAATGTTCAATTACATGAAAGGTTGAGTAAAGTCACACTAACTCATTTAACTAAACCAAAAGGAATGAAAGTACCTGCATATTTAATTGAAAGAAAGTATAAACCCAAACAATTTAGTAATATGAAAAACATAAGGAAAACCCGTTTTCTGCATACAAGTCAAAACAACTCCAACTGAAGAAACTTGACCTTAAGGGTGCAGATGCCAAACGTTTGTTAAACTCCATATAGGTGCACATTTAAATTTTGTGATAAAAATGAAACAAGTGGAATGTCTAAACATGAAATTGATTAAATTTGTTTATTTACACAGCACATGGACAGGAGACAGACCTTCATGACAAACAGGTACATGCAGGCTAAGAGGTGTCTCAGTCTTTGGGGAGAGGGGTGTGCAAAAAGAAAGAAAAAAATAAAAACCCCACACAAGTCTGCTATCTCATTGTCTTTCTCACTTAAACACACAAATATTCATATGCACAACACACACATGTGCACAAACACACACATACAAAGCACATGTGTACACACACATATACATACAAATATGTAGCACATGAACAGCAGACTGACCTTATAGTGACCAGGTACACGGTGCCATGGACCAGCAGCTCTGCTTCCCATTGTGTCACCACCACCACCCACAGGTCCCACACCAATGCTGATTGTGTGACAGTCAGCTTGAGCACTCTGTGACAAGACAGGGAACATCAGAACCCACACGTCACACACCAACGCTGCTGATGGAACTGTCAGCACTCTGTGAAAAGACAGGGAACATCAGAACCCACACGTCACACACCAACGCTGCTGATGTAACTGTCAGTGTCAGCACTCTGTGACAAGACAGGGAACATCAGAACCCACACGTCACACACCAACACTGCTGATGTAACTGTCAGCACTCTGTGACAAGACAGGGAACATCAGAACCCACACACCAATGCTGCTGATGTAACTGTCAGCACTCTGCGATAAGTCAGGGAACAACAGGACAGGCCTGGCCAACCAAATGAATGGTCCTTGTTGACCTACAATGTACACAGACTGCTCAGTATGGTTTTATCATTTTTAAAGTACGTTTGCTCGTTTCATTTCTTCTGTTTTACATTTCATTTCTTCTGTTTTACAGATGCTGACTAACTAAAAACCATAGAGGTAATAACCATGTCTTTGTTCTTGCAATGTCCATGTGTTCTGTGTGGCTTGTTCAGGATTAAAGAGGCTATGCCAGTCTTGAATAAAAGCTTATTTCTGTTTGCACATTTCTTCTGTCTTTACTGCTGTGTGCACATGTCAAATGATCGGTATAAGGCCTGGCACTTCCTTTTTTGAGGAAGTGTTTGGGTTTGTTCCAATGTACCTTTTATTTACCTGTGTGCTAGCTGAATCGGTAGCGTAAGCAGCACTGACTTGAAGTTGTGTACCTTGTCAATGGAGAGAGTTACCACTCTTTTACTCTCTCTTAATCATTTCATCTCCTGGCCTCATTATTTGTTTATGAACAAGCAAGTGTTTCAATGAGGGTGGATTGCATCCTGCTGTGTAAGGCAGTGCCGCTGGCTAACTCTCACAACACCTCTCGTCTCTTTGTCAGCACACAGCTTGACCTGAAGGAGTGGGCAGTGTCTGGGTGGAGGAGAGCCAAGGTGTGATGAACAGGTAGACAGGTGTCTTGGGAAGTGGACAGGTGTGTGTGTGTGTGTGCTCGTTTCAGCGTTTGTCTATCTATCTATCTATCTATTATTCACGCACATCCTCCTGAGTTGAACTGTAGTGCAACGCATTCTACTGAATTGAAATGCATTTCCCTGGATCACACGTCAGTGCGTTGTATTATGCTGTATTGCATTGCGTTGTGTTGTATTGTATTGTTTTGTGTTACATTGTGTTGCATTGTATTGCGATGTATTGCATTGTACTGTATCATATTGTATATGTCGTATACTCAGGAACAAGGGCAGCCACTGCATCCAGCTCTAACAGAAACGCGCGGCGTACAGTTTCTTTCCTGGCAGAAGCCCGCTCTGCATACTGTGGGTATGTCAGGTTTATCTTCAAAATGCCATGGTCTGCTTTTGATGCTCCGTTCGTAACAACCGAACTGAGACAACGTGCCCCATCACCTGTGGCAGCGTGCAATCTTCCCTTCACCCTTCACATGTGGGTGGGTGTAAAATGGTCGGACTGTGCTTCTGTTGACGCACAGAAACACCGAAATAAGGCTTCTGCAAGAGGGGTGGGGCTGGCGAGGGGAGGGGGGAACGTTTTGACCTACGCCCTGTCTCGCAGGTCGCTTTTCCTCGGGGGGAGGAGCCTCTGTGGTCGCGTGTCACACGACGCTCAGTGATTGGCCATCACACGCGGACCTTTCTTCAAGGGGCGTGGCCAGACACTGACACGTGTGAGTGAGCGCGACACTGCTAAGGATCTTTTCTATGCATTATTCACCACAAAGCCTGCAGTGCTGGAGGCTAACGGCTGACGACGTCACCCCGCCATGTTACGTTGATTCTGCCGAACGGGAAGAAAATATTACGGAGGTCACTGACAACTCATCAGCGACTGCTGAGTGGGACAGAGTATGAGTGATGCATGGAAAGAAAAAAAAAAGAAAAGAACAGAACAGAACAAGAAAGTGAAAAGCACAGCACATAATGTTTCAACATATCGAATGTCATTTTGATGAAAATTTGTCTTCCCCACCATTATACAAAACTATCAGCTTCACAGCATGAGAACACAACACACAGCCAGCATCTGTTTCTACAGCCCCAAAATGGTGGAAGCTTCCAGATGCCAGGTGTGATGCACACACAACTCCCTCCCCACCTCCTTCCCCAAAGACCACACCCCTTTCCTTACCCTTCCACCCACCATGCTTATCAGTTACAGACACTGTCTCCATGGAGACCGGAACTCAGTGAGTGGGTAATGGTACCACGTGACCTACAGAACTAAAGGGGCAGAGGAACACATCTTCTGTTGCCAGCAGGCTGATTACCTGGTGAAAAGAGCAGAGAACCCTGGGAGAAGTTGCTTCTGACTTCTCTCATACCATGGTGGCCACAGTCTGCCTCAACCTCCCAAAAAGAGTCCAGGCAGGCTGTCTGTCTGTCAGTCAGTCATGGTATTGGGTGGATCTCCTCAGGCACTATGGCCCATTGTCCAGGCAGTAGTTGTCTCAATTTGTTTTAAGATTTTTCTATACCATGCCACCCACACCATGTTGCACCTAATATTCAATTTTGAGGTTCAGTTTATAACAACAAGAATAAGCCAATTTATTCTAAATTGTAAACATTTATTTGTATCGTTTCTTTTTTAGCATAATGTTAGCTTATATGAAATAGGTTGTTTTTTTTGTTATGTTTTCCATATTGCAAAATTGTTTGGGTTTATACTTTTTTCTATTAAATCTGCAGGTAATTTCATTCTTTTTAGTTCAGTTAAATGAGTTAGTGTGACTTCACTCAACTGTTCATGTCACTGAATATTTTTCACGTTTCTGTTTAGGATCTGTAGGATTGTTGACATCCCCCATTACCAATACTAATACCATAGACCCCACTACAAAGACACGTCACTGCCGACGTTTCCACCTTTGCCAATTCGCGCCAAAGTTTGGGTTGCGTCCCTTCGTTCTTTGCTGTCAAAAAGCAGCCGTGGTGATAGCCGTTGTGTGTGACACTGGACTCGATCCGCTTTTCATGTCATTGAACATGCTTCATGTTTCTCTTTAAACATCTTTAGGCTTATAAGCTCCCGCACTGGAAATGTTTAGAAATGTCGTTATACCACTGTTCAGAGCTGATGTCATTAAATAATCATGACTGCTTTCTGAGTTTACTGTTCCAAATGTAACCAGAATGGCTTTGGGTTATGAACACATTTTTTTTCTCTCTCTCCCTCCCTGTCTCTCTCTCTCCCTCGCTCTCCCTCCCTCTCTCTCCCTCTCTCTCTCCCTCTCTCTCTCCCTCCCTCTCTCTCCCCCTCTCTCTCTCCCTCCCTCTCTCTCTCTCTCCCTCTCTCTCTCCCCCCTCTCTCTCTCCCTTTCTCTCTCTATCTGCCTCCCTCTCTCTCTCCCCCTCTCTCTCTTTTCCCTATTCAAAATGCTCCATGTCCTTTCCAGATTTCCTCTCTATTTCCGACCTTTCGAAACATACAGGCAACTGCTTCACATAAAATGTTGGAGGATATAACTCCTGTGTTAGCATCTAAATCTCTCGCATTGTGATCTTCACGTAGACCGTCTTTCAATTCAATGCTGTTCCGCTCCTCTTTATATTATCTGCTTGTGTGCTTCATTCCAAATGATCATGTCTTCACTAGCACATTCCATCTTTAGTTCCTGTTTTGTGCTTGTTTTTATTTTCACTTATTTAAATGTATCTATTTATTTATTTTGTCATTGTTGTTGCTGTTGTTTGACATTACATGCTACATTTCCACTTTGATAATAATAATAATTATGATAGTACTTATATGGCGCTAACTCCCTACATGATGGGTTCTGAGTGCCTTACATGGAACAAAGCATACAATAAGTGCACAATAACATACCTCTGTACATGAAAAAACAAAAACAACACATATATGTGCATCTGTACACCAAGACAATGCTACAAATTGTAAATATGAACAAACACATTCACAAGACAAAATACCCTACACACACACGCACGCGCACACATGCACACACACACACACACACACACACACACACACACACACACAAACACACGCGCTCGCGCACACACGGAACGCCCACCCACATACACTACGTGGTGATTTCAGTGGAGGGTAAAGTACCAGATGATATAAGATACTAAGAGATAACGATGCTGCCATGTGGCGACACAAAGGTAAATTCGCCTTCTATGTCACTGCAGCATGACTCAGTCACAGTACAAAGTCAAGCATACAAGCAAGATCGTGCAGGGATCTACCAAAACTTATGTCAGAGACTGTAGAGCTGCGTGTATATGTTTCTTCATCAATCTTTTCGAAATGAAAACTTGGCACAAGGTTCGTTTTGTTCTCTCCCTTTGGCTGATCATGTCCTGTCCTTGCGTTTAGGTCACTACACAACATAACACAAATATTACCTGTTTCTACTTGTTGTATCAAGTTTTATTCCAGTGAGAGAAAGCCACCTTATAACTCACGCTGTGCTCAAAACGATCTTTTCGGGGCAATGTAACAGGCAATGAACATTACATTTGTATTAACACTGAGCACAGTTTTGACTATTTCAATAGCTACCATATTCTTGCAATCTATTTTACTCTCTTTTCATGATGTTCAATACATTTCCATACAATCAGTAACATACCTCCCGAATTTCTCCCCTGATGTGTTAATTTAACTGCAGGAGCCTCAAATTTAGCATATTCTATAAAATTAAAAAAAAACAACCAAAACAAAACCCACAAAAAAACAAAAGAAAAAAAAAAAAAAAAAAAAAAAAAAAAACCCACAAAAAAAACAGAGATGGAATTGAAGTTAGTCAACATACGTAAAACAGAAGAAATCAAACGAGTAAACGTACTTTAAAAATGATAAAACCATACTGAGCAGTCTGTGTACATTGTAGATCAAAAAGGACCATTCATTTGGTTGACCAGGCCTGTCCTGATGTTCCCTGACTTATCGCAGAGTGCTGACGCTGACAGTTACATCAGCAGCGTTGGTGCGTGACGTGTGGGTTCTGATGTTCCCTGTCTTGTCACAGAGTGCTGACGCTGACAGAGTCCGTGTGTGACGTGTGGGTGCTGGTGGTGACCGGATGGGAAGCAGAGCTGCTGGTCCGTGACCCCGTGTGCCTTGTCGCCGTGAGGTCAGTCTGCTGTCTGTGCTCTCTCTCTCTCTCTCTCTCTGTGTGTGTGTGTGTGTGTGTGTGTGTGTGTGAATGCATGTGTGTATGTTTCTATGTATGTGTGTGTGTGCATGCGCGTGTATGTGTGCGCACATGCTTTGTATGTGTGTGTGTGTGTGCGTGTGTGTGTGTTTGTGTGTCTGTGCATGTGCATGTCAAGTCAAGTCAAAATTTTTATTTCAAGAGGGTAATTGAATAAGCAACGACTGCTTTTTTTTTTTTTTTTTTTACATCAGGCCATCTGAAAAAAAA
Source organism: Babylonia areolata (assembly GCF_041734735.1). Lineage (NCBI taxonomy): Eukaryota > Metazoa > Mollusca > Gastropoda > Neogastropoda > Buccinidae > Babylonia > Babylonia areolata. The sequence continues at coordinate 43,194,553 of NC_134885.1, read as the reverse complement.
AGAAACAAACAAACAAACAAAAAAAGAAAACAAAAAAGGAGAGAAGTGGGGAGATACACAGAACAAAACAAGAGAGGCAAGGCCTTCAAGACTCACTTGTGATAAATTAAGTCCCCTTGCATTAATTACAGAGTAATTTCCCTTTTTTACTATCTGCACCAAAACGTTTGCAAAATAAATAAAAATTCCATGCTTAGCAAAAAAAGTTCCTGTTTGAACAAAAAATGATAATAATGCCTCCTCTTGTTGTTGTTTCAGAAGAAGAGGTCAAAGTGCCACGTTTAGAGATACAAAATAATATAAATATAACAGTAAATGCAGTTTGCATATAATTAGGCTTCTTTTATCATTTTTTGTGCCCATCCCAGAGGTGCAATATTGTTTTAAACAAGATGACTGGAAAGAACTGAATTTTTCCTATTTTTATGCCAAATTTGGTGTCAACTGACAAAGTGTTTGCAGAGAAAATGTCAGTGTTAAAGTTTACCACAGACACACACACACACACACACACACACACACACACACACAGAGACAACCGAACACCAGGTTAAAACATAGACTCACTTTGTTTACACTGAAGTGAGTCAACAAGAAAATGAAATACACATTAGCATTTACAACACATTTTCAAGACATCCCGTTTCGCATACACATACACCCTCTTACAACACCAAATGCATACACAAAACATTTCACAAATCATGAATTTGGTAACTAATAGATATAGATTTGTATTATTGTTCCTTTTTTGAACAGTTAATAAGGTAATTTTTCTAATTTTTCGTAAACACATTATTTTTTATTCGTTATATCTTTTAAAACGAGTGGAAGGTTGTTCCATAAAATTCAACCAGAGTATAGGAAGCTGGATTTATAAAGGTTGTTTCTAGGTCCAGGTATACATAACATATGGTTGTGTCTGCGGTCATTATTTTAAAAAGTTTCTGTTATCTTTTGGGGAGCATTTTCATATATCACATTATGCATGCAAACAGCCTTGTTGAAGAACAGCCTGTTGTGGAACGATAATACATTAAGTAGTTTATAATCCATTTGGGTCAAGGAGTTTGACTTCAACAATACTAATTTCAATGCTCTTTTATACATACGTCACACACAACGGCCATCACCACGGCTGCTTTTTGTCAGCAAAGAACAAAGGGACGCAACTCAAACTTTGGTGTGAACTGCCAAAGGTGGAAACGTCGGCAGTGACGTGTCTTTGTAGTGGGGTATATGGTATTAGTATTGGTAACGGGGGATGTTATCAGTCCTACAGATCCTTAAACAGAAACGTGAAAAATGTTCAGTGACATGAACAGTTGAGTGAAGTCACCACTAACACATTTAACTAACCAAAAGGAATGAAAGTACCTGCAGAGTTAATAGAAAGAAAATATAAACCAAAACAATTTAGTAACATGGAAAACATAACTAAAACCCGAAACACATTATTATTATTGTTTCTTTAACTAAGTTGGCTTGTTTGATCTTGTATGTTTGAAAAGATTTGTTTCAGAAAATGTTGTTCATACATTGGAACATAGGACACAGTATGTTAAAAATAGGTGTGGTGATTCTGTCATAATGCACTGGGAAGGTTTTCTGGTGTATGTTATAATTCTGAAATATCAACACATTACTAATACGGACTATTGTGTTACAAAACAATAATGCCCGAAACATTTCTGTGAATGAAAAAAAGGTTGAACCTTGGAATAAAATACATTTATATGCAAAACATTATCAACAGAAATCACATTCTCAACTAAACATGTTTGTTCTTGGTCTAGTACACCAAGGAAAATACTCTTCTGTGCCCTTGGATTTCCAATGAGAGAAAAGGGACAGAGAGCAGGAGGAAGAAAGGTGAAAGAAGGACTGTCTGTGAGAGGGAAAAGTTCAGGTCAGCAACAACATGTGTTCTTGAAAACGTGCCTGTGAACACAACAGGGAAAAAAGTCCAGATACCAAAATGGCATTACACCAAGCTGGAACGCGACAGAATGCTTAACACGCACATCTGTCAACACAGTGTTCGTTAGGGTCTGGGTTTGAATCGTCCAGTCTCCACCCGTTTGACAGGAAAATCAATGTGAGCGTCTGGTCATTTGAATAAGACAGAAACTGAGGTTCTGTGTGCACCACACATTTGGCACATTCAAAAAGAACTGATGGCAACATGATTTGTTGAAGAAAGCATTTTTGGCAGGTACAAGGAATGTGTATTCTGCATCAACTTAAAGCTATGGTTTATTCTGCTGGTCACGCATCTGCTTAGCACATATAGATAGCAAAGGGTATCATCTTCTTAGTCTGACATGTCAATAGTCCCACTTATCATCTTCTTAGTCTGACATGTCAATAGTCCCACTTATCATCTTCTTAGTCCGACATGTCAATAGTCCCACTTTTCATCAGTTGATTAATCACTGTTCTCACATGGCAGTTGTCTGACGTTAGAAAGTGACTCGACTAGCAATAATCCAACAGGGGAACAGGCCGACATCTTTTTTTTTTCTTCTCTCTCTCTCTCTCTCTCTCTCTCTCTCTCTCTCTCTCTCTATGTAATTATGGCTAGAAGGAGAGATAAATAATGGATATATGTATATACATAATTATGTATATGCATAGAGAACACACACACACACACACACACACACACACACACACACACAAACACACATGCACAAACACGCACACACGCACTCACATACAAAGCACACGCACATACAAAGACCATGCCCACACACGCACGTGCGTGCACACACACACACACCACACACTTGGAAACATGCATACATGCATACATATATTCACATGCACACACCTATTCACACACACACACACACGCACGTGCACACACACAAACGCACATATGGACACACACACACACACACACACACACACACACACACACACAGCACACGGACAGCAGACTGACCTCACGGCAACCAGGAACACAGGGCCACGGACCAGCAGCTCCACCTCCCATCCTGTTACCACCACCACCCACAGGTCACACACCAATACTGATGGTGTGACCGTCAGCTTGAGCACTCTGTGACAAGACAGGGAACATCAGAACCCACACGTCACACACCAACGCTGCTGATGTAACTGTCAGCGTCAGCACTCTGTGACAAGACAGGGAACATCAGAACCTACACGTCACACACCAACGCTGATGGTGTGACTGTCAGCGTCAGCACTCTGTGACAAGACAGGGAACATCAGGACAGGCCTGGTCAACCAAATGAATGGTCCTTTTTGATCTACAATGTATACAATGTGTAGGGCATTTTGTCGTGTGTGTGTGTGTGTGTGTGTGTGTGTGTGTGTGTGTGTGTGTGTGTGTGTGTTCATATCAATAATCTGTAGCACTGTCTTGCTGTATAGACACACATATATATGTTGTTGTTTTTTCATGTACAGAGGTGTGTTATTGTGCACTTATTGTATGCTTTGTTTCATGTAAGGCACTAACAGCCGATCATGAAGGGAGTTAGCACCATATAAGTACTATCATGATTATCATTATTATAAAGTGGAAATATAGCAAAATAACGAAATAAATAAGACAAATAAAGAACCCACAAAAAACAACAACAGGAACTAAAGCGCTGATGAAGATAGGATTATTTGGAATGAAGCACGGCTGCTTTTTGTCAGCAAAGAACAAAGGGACGCAACCCAAACTTTGGTGTGAACTGGCAAAGGTGGAAACGTCGGCAGTGACGTGTCTTTGTAGTGGGGTCTATGGTATTAGTATTGGTAATGGAGGATGACAACAATCCTACAGATCCTTAAACAGAAACGTGAAAAATGTTCAGTGACATGAAAGGTTGAGTGAAATCACACTTACTCATTTAACTAAACCAAAAAGAATGAAACTACCTGCATATTTAATTGAAAGAAAGTATAAACCCAAACAATTTAGTAATATGGAAAACATAAGGAAAACCCGTTTTCAGCATGTAAGTCAAAACAACTCCAACTGAAGAAACTTGACCTTAAGGATACAGACACCAATAGGCTGTTGAACTCCAAAAAGATGCACATGTAAATTTTGTGGTAAAAGTGTAACAAGTGGAATATCTAAACATGAAATTGATTAAATTTGTGTATTTATACAGTACATAGACAGCAGGCAGACCCCACAATGACCAGGTACATACAGACTGAGACATATATCTGGGGAGGGTTTTTTTTTTTTTTAGATGGAGGTGTTACAGTCTTTTCGGACCAAATTCTTGATATGATCATCCTCCTGCGGAAGTTGGAGGTGAGTCAGTCTTGGGTGTGGGAGGTGAGTCAATCTTTGGTGTGGGGGTTGATTTGATAATCCTCCTGGGTAAAATGTATAAATGTAAATTTGATAAATGCCTACCAAATATTCAATCAATTCAAAATCATATTACCTCAAGATACAAAATAGAAGAATATAATGTAATGGCACATATAAAATAGACAGTTTTAAGACACCATGTTGACGTTTGCTTGAAAACAATATATGAGATGCTTATTAAAAGTTCAGATACTCAAACATGTAATGTCCATGATGCTTTTTCAAATGTTTTGCTGTTGGGAGAAGACAAAAAGCATTGTGTAATGTTATATGGAAATTTTTTCACTTCGGGTGGAATGGTATGTTTTGTTTGTTTGTGTTTTTGTTGTTGTTGCTTTTTGGTATGGATGGTGTTATTTTTATTTTTAGGATATATTCAAATGACCTATATACCTGAGTTGCAGTATCTATTTTCACTATTATGTACGTCGTCATGCCTTTCTGCATCTTATGTTTCATTTATCAAGTACTCTTTCTAATCCTGTTTATGTACTTGATTTATGTATTTAAGTGCTTATCTTAAATATGTATCTGTAATCAAAATTGAAAATAAAAAAAGAAAAAAAATATTGCATAATGTAAAAAAAACAAAAAACCCACACATCAGTCTGCTGTCTATCTCTCTGTCTTTCTCACTCAGACTCATAAACACACACAAACACAAATATTCATATAAACACACACACACACACACACACACACACACATGCAGCACACGGACGGCAGACTGACCTCACGGCGACCTACTACACGGGGCCACAGACCAGCAGCTCCACCTCCCATCCTGTCAGCACCAGTACCCACAGGTCCAACACCAACACTGATGGTGTTACTGTCAGCTTGAGCACTCTGCAACAAGACAGGGAACATCAGAACCCACACGTCACACACCAACGCTGCTGATGCAACTGTCAGCACTCTGCGACAAGACAGGGAACATCAGAACCCACACGTGACTTGGTAAGTGGACAGGTGTGTGTGTGTGTGTGTGTGTGTTTATTTTGATTTTATTCTATTCTTTTTAGTTGTATTTTCGTTTTATTCATTAATTCATTTATTTTTCAGTATTATTGTTTTTCATATTGCTTTTATTTTATTTTTATTTCAATTTTTTTTTATTTATGTTTTCCTTTATCTATCTATTCATATCAGTATTATTCATCTTTTATTTTGTTTATTTACTTTTTAATTTGAATTCTTATCTATTTATCTATTTATTTCATTTTCCCCCAAGGCCTGACTAAGCAGGTTGTGAGCTACGATACTGGTCAGGCATTTACTTTGCACATGTGGTGTAGGAGGTACAAGGATTTGTCCAAAGGCAGTGACGCCTCCTTGAGCAAATGAACCAAACTGGGGTGGGGTGGGGGGAGGGGTGAGTGATGGGGGTGTATGGGGTCGGGGAGGTGGGGCGAAGGGGGTGCGGATTGATTGCCCTTTGATGTTGCTCAAGGTGGGACCAGTGACACTGGCAGTGCCAGCCAGAAGACCAGGTGGGGACACAGTACCCCTCATCATCACCACACACAGACACGCAGCGTAATTAAACTGAAGGTTCATAAACACGTCAAGACACTCGCCTCCTGGTCACTGCAGGCAGTCGGTGTGTGTGTGGTCACCAAGTGTGACCCAGGCTCTCACAAGTCCAGGTTCAGAAGCCGTTGTGTTGTTGCTGTAATAGAGGGACTACAAGCACGGGTCCTTGTTGCTCTGGTGACGAAGGCTAATTGACGGAGTGGGGGACACGTGAACACCTGGATGTCAGCACACCAGGAGTACCGCAATACACCCTCAACGCTTTCTCTTTCTTTCTGCAGTCCCCGGGGGATTTGGCGGCAGTGCAGTCCCCAGGGGATTTGGCGGCAGTGGGAAGGTGGTGAGAAAGGGGGGAGAGGATGGGGAAGGTGGCGAGAAAGTGGGGAGAGGAGGGGGGGAGAGAGTAGGGAGAGGAGGTGGAAGGTGGCGAGAAAGTGGGGAGAGGAGGTGGAGTGGAGGGTGTGGGGGGCTGGAGGGGGAGCGGTTGGCAGGTTGTTGGAAGAGGAGAATTCTAATCAATATTCAACTAGAATATTTCACTTCGGAATTAGAGCGTTTATCTATCTATCTATTATTCACGCACATCCTCCTGAGCTGAACTGTAGTGCAATGCATCTACTGAATTGAAATGCATTTCCCTGGATCACACGTCAGTGCGTTGTATTATGCTGTATTGCATTGCGTTGTGTTGTATTGTATTGTTTTGTGTTACATTGTGTTGCATTGTATTGCGATGTATTGCATTGTACTGTATCATATTGTATATGTCGTATACTCAGGAACAAGGGCAGCCACTGCATCCAGCTGTAACAGAAACGCGCGGCGTACAGTTTCTTTCCTGACAGAAGCCCGCTCTGCATACTGTGGGTATGTCATGTTTATCTTCAAAATGCCATGGTCTGCTTTTGATGCTCCGTTCGTAACAACCGAACTGAGACAACGTGCCCCATCACCTGTGGCAGCGTGCAATCTTCCCTTCATCCTTCACATGAGGGTGGGTGTAAAATGGTCGGACTGTGCTTCAGTTGACGCACAGAAACACCGAAATAAGGCTTCTGCAAGGGCAATCGAGAACACGAATACTACAATTCCCATTGTGCTGAAGATCCACTTCCTCGTGAAGTGGTACATTTCTCTCTGTCAGCGCGGGGTAGTTTTGTGATTGTCTGATTAGCTCAGCTGGTGGAAAGCACAGCTCGCATTCAGAGAATTGAGTTGGAATCTTTTTGGTACTGAACACTAAAAAACCCCAAAAAAAACCAAAAAAGAAAAAAAAAGGGAGAAAGAAATCCTGGTATTCTGGACTGCCTGTGTCGTTCTGGTGGTGCAAGTGGTGACCTGTTGACTAAGATGCAAGTGTGTGTGTGTGTGTGTGTGTGTGTGTGTGTGTGTGTGTGAAAGAGAGAGAGAGAGAGCGTGCACGTAGGTATGTGTCTGTGAGTGTGTGCATGAGTGTGTGCGTGCATGCATGCATGCGTGCATGTGCTGTAATGATAAATCTGAAAACGAAGAACTTTTGCATCACAGAATATCTACGAAACACTTGAAGTAATGAAATCATTTCGCCACAACACACAGTCATCCCTTTCAGTCGTATCACCAGGGTGTTGACGCTGATCAAAGACGAGAGAGACCTCAAGGTTACATACTTTTATTTTCAAATTTGTGAAACTGTACATTACATGTTTCCACTAAAATTTTGTAAAATTACTGTCAGCAGCACTGGTTTCCATAGCTGATGCAGAAGTAGCAGTGATGTCTTCTTGGACTTGCACATCTGACAGCTGTGACAAAAAAAGGATATATACAATTATCAAATTTATGACATTTGTTTTAGTTACAAATTTTCAGTCAAACTCCATATAACTGTGTATGTGTGTGTGTGTGTGTGTGTGTGTGTGTGTGTGGTGTGTGTGTGTGTGTGTGTGTAAACATCCACATTGCCTGTGGAAGTTAGCAAGGCTCTCCCTGTCTCATTATCATTGTAAAGCACTTTTTAAAAATGTTGAAGAATTTCCACTTAAAAGACGTAAGCACTGACAAATGTTGTATAGTGCAAATGCTTTTAGTGGTTTGTTTCAGGGGCACACTGGTCAGTTCTGTATCATGTGTCAGAGATGCTTTATATCTGTCTGAATAAATATTACAGCTAAGAATGTTACCACACAAAAAAAAAGAAAAAAAAGAAAAAGAAAGAATATCCAGTTGAATGATACAACATATACAACAATGGTCACTGGAAGTCTGGAACAAGACTGGCCAGCTGGGTGTACTGTAATTCTCCCTTTTAAAAAGGTTTAAAATTTTGGGGCGTTTGGTTTTCCCCTACATTGGCAATAAGTTTTTTGAAAAAATGAAACAAAATAATCATCCCCTTGAGAAACCAGACCCAAAATATATATAATTTGATGACCAACAGATTGGGGGCCTTCATCTAAAAGGGGGGTCAAAAATTTCCACTAAAAAAAGCTCTTTGAAAGCCAAAAGCTTCGCACATTAATGAAAACAATTCTATTTGGGAAAAACTGGGGGAATTTCCCCTTTTTTTCTTTGCTAAATGTCGCAAAAAACAACAAATATTCCCTACCCCCTTCTGTACTTTTTGGAAACCCTAGTCTCTCCTTTTTGAATCCCCTAATGTTCAAAAACAAAAACAGAAAATTCATTTTGGGCCCCAAAAAAAGAAAGCACACTACCCTTTTTGTTTTTTTTTTTTGGCGGGCTGCCCTGTTTTGAAATCTAGACGTATGTTTGGGTTCCGGGGCCCCCAAACTGGACTTTGGGAGTTTGAACAAAAAACTAGGGGCCTGTCCCCGGGGGTAAGGGGAAATGGTGTTTTGGGGAAAAGTTTTCATTTAAAACCCCCCAAAATGCCCTACCAAGCCCTGCTGTGCACTCCCTTGGTCCCTGCGGATTTTGGGTGTATGGCGGAAAAACCCGGGGGGAAATTAAATTTAAAGATAGGGAATTTTTTTTTTGTTTTTTTTTTTTGCTATTTTCAGTTTCTCCGTGGTGTTTGTGTGTGAGTTTGTGTGTGGTGGTGTGTGTGTGTGTGTGTGGGTGTGTGTGTGTGTTTTTGTGTGTTGTGGGAGTGTGTGTTTTGTGAGTGTGTGAGTGTGGTGTTGTGTGGGGGTTGGTGCCCCTGAAAAAAAATTTAAAGGGAGGGTTTGGTGGAGGGCACGGCTCATGAAGGGTTTTGTGTGCCGTTTAAATGCCACTTTATCGTTTGGGAAAGGGTTAATAAAATTTTTTTGGAAACCCAAACAAAATTTTGACAGGATTTTTTTTAATTTTTTTTTTTTTATTTTTGTTTTTTTTTGTTTGTGTGTTGTGTGTGGGGTGTTGTGTGTGTGTGTGGTGTGTGTGTGGTTGTTTTTGTGTGTTTTCGTTTTGCAACTAAACTTGTAAGGGATGAAGAAATAAAAGACGGGAGAACGAGAGTGTATGCCCAGAGCGAACGGGGGGGAAAACCCGCGGGCATTTTTTTGGTTTAACAAACACGGGAAAAACAAAACAAAAAAAAACAAGACCCTCCCCAAAATTCGCCTTTTCTGCTGAACCCCGGGGAAAAACGGGGGAAATGTACAGGCGTGACCCCCCTGGACTAAAACCCGGGCACGGGGGAAACGGGCTGGGGGAGTGACAAAAAATTTTAGTCGGGGGGGGGAAAGGGAGCTGACACTTCAGAGGGGAATGGTAAGAACGGGGAAGGACGGGGAAACTTGGGGTGGACGTTGGGCCGGAGCCCCAGGGGAGGGGATTTTTTAAACCTTCGGGGAGGGCTCCGGGCTGACGTCACCAAGTGGGTGGGGGTGGTGGGGGTTTTGGGGGGTGGGGGTGGTGGGGGGGGGCTTTGGGAGGGGGAAAAGTCCCCGGGGGATCCCGGCCGACGCCTTAAAACAAACAGAACCCAAACCGGGGCCCCAGCGCACACGGGGGAATGGCAACACCTGTAAGTGCTCACCCATACGGGTTTGGGGTGGGTGGAAGGGGGGGGAAAGGGGGGGGGGTGTGTTCGGGGGGGAGGTTTTGGGGAGGGGGGACTCGGGGAAAAGGGATTTGTCTGTGAGGGGGGGGTGGACTGTTGTGGGGGGGGAAAACAACCACGGGAGGGGCGGGGGACTTTGTGGGGGACGTTGGGCCCTTTGGGGATGTCTGCCTTCGGGGTTTTGGCCCCGGGAGGTGGATTTCAGGGGGACTCACTCAACTTTGGTGGGGGTGTGGTGGGGGTGGGGTGGTGGTGGGGGTGGGGGTTGGCATGGGGGGGAAGCTCGCTGGGGGATGACTGGCTAAATCCCTTTGGGAAAACAAACCGAGGCTGCCGCGGAAGGGTGCCCCACGGGGGAAAGGCGGGGGCCAAAGTTTGGGGGATTTTTTTGGGGGGGGTTTGGTGGAAAAGGGATTCTTTTGATAAGGAGTGCCCGGTCTTTGGGGAGGGGGGTGGGTTTTGGTCTTTGGGTTTCGGGGGGAAAGGAGGGGGGGTGGGCGGAAATGTGGGGGGGGGGGAGGGGTGGGATGGCCCTGGGGGGAGGGGGGGTTACACAGGAGGGGGGGGGGGGAAGAGCGTAAAGGGGAAGGGGGAACTTTTGGTGGACTTGAGGCTGGTGCCCCGGGAAAGGGATGTCTGCCTTCAGTGGGGGCCCAGGGGGTTGAGTGAGGCTGACGTAAATCAAAAATGGTGGGTGGTGGGGGTGGGGGGTGGCTTTGGAGGGGGAAAGTCACCGCGGGGTCACTGGCCGACCCTTTGGGAAAAAAAACCCGGGCCACCGCTGCCCCGGTGCACACGGGGCAGGGAAAGGGGCCTGTCGGCCACCCTGCCCCACCGGGCCCAAGGCGCCCTGCAATTTCTTTGCCCCTGACCCCGCGGTGGGGCCGGCGAAAAACCCCACCGCACCTCCTCAGCTGGCAGCCCCCGAGGAGGTCCAAAACTCCCGTGGCAGCCACCCTCCCCGGGAACCCCTCCAGGAGGTTGAGTGAGCCCGGGGCCCAAACCAGGCCCTTGAGTGAAGTCAGAGGCGGCCACCAGTGGGGGGCGGGGGTCCCCCCTTCTCCCCCATATTGGGGGAACTGCACCCCCCCCTCCACCCCCCCCCACGCCAGGGCCACGTGCCGCCCACCAGCCTCCAGGGAAAAAGCACAGGAGGGCCCTTTGTGCTTCACGAGCCGTCCGGAAGACGACAGCTCCCCCGGGGTTCGTGCTTGTTCCCCAGGTCCTCGGCCTTCGGGCAACAAAGGGGTGTTCCTCTGCCCCCCCCCAAGCCCCGGGTTCACCTGCAGAAAGTTCTGCAGGTGTTGGGGTTCCCTCACCCACCCCTGAGGTAGGTCCCCAAGGAGAGGGGACCTTAGCCGTTTCAGCGTTGTGGGGGGGGTTGGGGTGGAAGGGGGGGAAGGAAGGGGTAAAGTCTTTGGGGAGGGAGGGGGGTGGGTTTCGTTGGGGGGGGAGGGGGGTTTCAGTCGTTGGGGGGAGGGGGTTTCATTTTTTTTTTGGGGGTTGGGGTCAGTGGGGGGGGTGGGTTCTTTGGGGTTAGTCGTTGGGGGGGGGAGGTTGGTCAGTCTTTGGGTCAGTCTTTGGGGTTGGTCGTTGGGTCAGTCGTTGGGGGGGGAGGGGTGGGTTTCCGTTGGGTCGCCCTTTTGGGTCGGTCGGGGGGCGTCGTTGGGGAGGGGGTGGGTCGGTCTTTGGGGGTGGGTCTTTGGGTTTTTCGTTGGGGGGGGAGGTGGGTGGGTCGGGGGGCCCAGTGGGTTGGGTCGGTTGTTGGTCGTGTTGGGGGGGGGAGGGGGGTGGGGCCCGTTGGGTCAGTCGGGGTGTTGGGGTTAATTTGAAAAATTTCCCTCCGGGGGAAAGATTAAAATGTAAATTAGAAAAAATTTCCTTTCCAAAATTTTACTCTTTTTCAAAATCAAAACACCTCAAGTTACAAAAGAAGAATATAATGCAACGGTCACTTTAAAAAAATACCCCAGTTTCAAGAAAAAATGGTACCTTTAATTACCTTTGCTTGAAAACAATTGGACCCCTTTTTAACTTTTAAAGGGATACTCAAGCATGTAATTCTCCATGAGGGCTTTTAAAATGTTTTGCTTTTTGGGGTGAAAAGAAATTAAGCATTATGAAATTTTAATAGGAAATGATTTACTTCGGGTGGAATGGTATGTTTTGTTTATTTTTTTTTTGTTTTTTTTTGTTTTTTTTTTTGTATAGGTGGGGGGTTTTTTATATATAAAATATATATATATATTTTATATATATAAATTTATTTTTATATAAATATATATATATATATTGGGATATTTTTCAAATGACCTATATACTTGAGTTGCATACCTATTTTTTTCACTTTTAAATTTTATTTTCCTTTTTTTCCCCCTTAGGGTTTTTTTTAAACAGGGTACTTTTTTACCCTTTGTTATGTTTTTGGGTTTTATGAAATTTAATTACTTATTTTAAAATTTTGTATGTGTAACCCAAACACACACGGGACACGCACACGGGACACACACCCCAAAACCAAACACGTGCACAGACCCACAAACACGCCCCAAAATTGCACACACAAATACAATAAAAATTTCAAAGCACTGCGGGGCCATACACGCACGTGCTTGCACCAACACCACACATTTATGCATACAAACATACATACATGCACCCCAATACATTCACTTTCCCCACACTTTTCCACCCACACACACACAACCACACACACCAAAAAACGTGCACACACACACACACAAAAACCCACGCTGGAGACACACACACACACACACACAACACACACACACACACACACACCCCCAAAACACACACACACATAGAAACAGGGAAACAGCAACTGACCTCTGGGGAAAACCAGGAACGGGGGGCCACGACCAGAGCTCCCCCTCCCATCCTTTTAACCACCACCCCCCCAAAAGGTCAAACACCAATGCTGTTTTGGGTTTTACCGTCGCTTGGGGCACCCCTGCGAAAAAGACGGGGAACATCAGAACCCACACGTCACACACCAACGCTCTTATGTAACTGTCAGCACTCGGGTTGACAAGACAGGGCTTCAGAACCTACAACGTCACACACCAACGCTGCGGAGTAACTTTCATTCCCAAACAGCCCATCATTTTGGTAGTTTGCCCCCCCTATAATATACCAAAAATTACCCATTATTTTAAAAATTGGAAATAGGGCATGTAATGTCAAACAATAACAACAAAAATACAATAGACAGAAAAAAAGAAATACGCCCAAATTTTAAAAAAACAAAAACACAAAAAACAACAACAGGAACTGAAAAATGAACTGCACTGATGAAACAGGAAATTTTTTGGAACGAAGCAGATTGTTTTTCATTTTTGCGTTCATGACCCAAACCCATTCTGGTTACTTTTTAGAACAGAAAGCCCAAAGAAAGTAGCGGGATTATATAATACAACCCCGGAACAGGGGCCCAAAACCCTTTTCCCAACCCGGGTACTGGGTTTTTTAATCGAAGAGGGCTTCAAGAAAAACGGGGAAAAAATGTTAAAATTGACATGAAAAGGAGTCGCATCACACAAAACAGCTTATCTTTGTCAGCAATAAACGGGGGGAAAGCAACCCCAAAACTTAGGGTGTGAACTGCCAAAGTGGAAAAAAGGGTGGGCCGTGACGTGTTTTTTGTAGGGGGGGTCAGGGTATTATATTGGAAAGGGGGGGAAGTTGTTAATCCTAAGCCCTTAAAACAGAAACGTGAAAAATTTTTAAAAGACATGAACAGTTATTGAGGTCACCAAATAAACCCTTTAACTTTAAACCCAAAAGGGAAAGAAACTACCTTCGGAAATTAAAAAAAAAATATAAAACCCCAAAAAATTTAGGGAAAATGGGAAAAAAGTTAAAAGTTTTGGCAGGAAAAGAAACCAAAAAAACTGAACCCCAAATTTTGGGAAGCTTAGGGTTTTCTATTTCACAGTTAAACCCAAACCCCCCAAAATGAGTAGCTTTTTAAACCCTATGGCCCCTTCCAAAGGGCAATTATTTTTGGGGTTTAAAAAAAAAAAAAAAAAAGAACCACATACCCTGCTTTGCCACACACAAAACCTGGACAGCAGCTAAACTTCCCTGGGAAACAGACATAGACCTGCAGCTTTGGCCCTTTTTGTTGGGGGGGAAGTTTTGGGGCAGTTTTGTTGAGAAGGGAAAGGGAACTGCTGTTTTTTAACAGGACTTGGACTTCTGGGGGTACAAAAAGGGGTGTACTTGTTTTTTCTTTTTCCTCGTTATGCAGAAAGTTCTGCAAGTCATTTGGGGGCTCTTTCCCCCCCTGCTTAGATTTCTAGTCACCATGGGGAAGAGTCCCAACGCCAGCATTTTTACATGGAGTGGGGGGGAAAGGGAAGGGGGGGTGTCCCGTGAGGGTTTGGGGGACTCCCCGGAGAAGGGGGTGTCTGTGAGGGGGGAGGACCCTGGAGGAGGGATGTCTGGGGGTGGGGAAAATGATTTTGGGGGGAGGGGTGTTCCCCGTGAGGGGGGGGGAGATTTATTTTGGAGGGGGGAGTGTCGTGAGGGGGGGGGACTCCTGGAGGAGGGGTGTCTGTGAGGGGGGAGAGATGATCTTTGGGGGAGGGGGTGTCTGTTAGGGGGAGGAATCCGGAGAATGGAGTGTCCCGTGAGGGGGGGGGACTCCTGGAGGAGGGGTGTTGTGAAGGTGGGGGGATGAACTTGGGGGAGGGGTTGACAAGATCGTCAAACTTTAATAGGGAAAGGGGCCACATTCTTTTAATGATAACAATAAAATTTTAAAGAAGGGTTTTAGCCCCCTACCCTTTAAAACTCCCCGAAGGGTAATTTAACCCAAAAAAATTTTTCTTTTCATAACACCTTACATCAGTACCCAAAAAGTGATAGAAATTTCCACCAAAAATGCACACATTCATCTTGGGCATTCACAGGGACACAGCAGCTAACCTCAAAACGACATACAACATACACAACCAACCCCACACACACTCCCCTTTACTCACTTTAAAAAATTTCATGTAATTGGGGTTTCCCAAATTTTTAATTTCACAATACCACTTTATGAAAAGGGAATGGACCTGCCAACTGAACTTTGTGGGGTGGGAACCCTTTTTTAGACAAAACTTAAAAAAATGCAAGGGAATTTTGTTGGGCGGAGGTTATCAGGGGGCTTTTTTTCCACGTCCCTTTGGGGATTTTAAAAAAAAATGATCTGTGTCCTAAGGGTTTTCTTCACATTTAAAGGCCCTTTCCCGAGATCCTTTTTTAAAATTTACCCGCCTTTTTTGTTCTTACAAATGGGTTTTTTCTTTTTAATTGCAACGTTCTTTTGTGCCGTTTGACAAATTTCATTTAAAATTGTAAGTTATTTTCCTCTTATTCCCTTTGATTCGGGGGTTTTTCCAAAAACCTTCAGGCCACACGCAGTTTAACTGGGGTATAAACAAAATAGATAATTGGGGTTTTACCCCTTTATTTGAAAAACTTTAACAAAAAATTTGGTTTTACATACTTAAAAAAACGGGTTCAAAAGTTGAGTCTCCTGGGATGAAACCCAAAATGCATTGAGTGAGAATAAATTGTCTTAGGATGGAGAGTAAATGTTTTTGTTTAAAATTTTTCAAGAACTTCAAAACCCAAACAGCTTATCAAAGAAATGGGGCGGTCGTTGTTACAAATTCTTTGGCCTTGTTTATTATTGGGGGAAGTGGGCATGTTTTTCCCCTTTAGGGAAATTTTCCTTCCTGAATATCGGGTTAAAAAAATTTGGGGTTTTTGGGTCACCCTGACCTTAACTGCATAGATTTAAAAGAACGATTTTGGGGGGAATCAAGGGCCGGTGCTTTTTTTTTAAATCACTTGGGGGAAACAAAGTGAGGGCTTTGTTTTAACCCGGTGTTTCCCGTTTTTTCTGTTTTGTGGGGTGTTGTGGGTGGTTGGGGTGTGTGTGTGTTTTGTGGTGTGTTGTGGTAAATTTTTAAAATTTTACATTTTTCTCTGAAAATTTTTTTTTTCAGTTGAAACCAAATTAAAACATAAAAAAATTTGAAAAAAATTTTTGTTTCTTTTTAGTCAACTTTTTAAAAAATTTTTGCACCTCTGGGGGTGGGCCAAGAATTAATGAAACCTAAATTTTATGCAAACTGCAATTTTTCTGTTTTTTTTTTTATTTTTTGTATTCTCTAAACTGGGCCCTTTTATCTGATATTCTGACCCAAAAAAGTTGAGCAATCATTATTAACCCTTTTTTTTTTTCAAAAAGGAACTTCTTTTTCTAAGCTTTGGGTTTTTATTTTTTGGAAAAAGTTTTGGGGCAGATAGTAAAAAAGGGAAAAATTTCTCGTAATTGGGTAGGGGAGTTTTTTTCGCTTTTTTAAAATGATCTTTTTCCCTCTTAAACTTTTCATTTTTAAACAAAGAGGAAAGGCCTTCAAGACTCACCTTGTGATGCCTTTAAAAAAAAAAAACCAAAACCTTTTTTTGTATTTTACATAATTTCAAAATTAATGTTTAAGATGAGAAAAAATCCCTAGCATTAATTACAGAGTAATTTCCCCTTTTTTTAAATGTCTTCCCAAAACGTTTGTAAAAACAAAACTTCCCGCTTCAAAAGAAGTTTTCCCGTTTAAAAAAAATTGTTTAAAAATGACAGACTTTTGTTGGGGTTTGAATAAAAAGATCAAAAATGCCAATTTAGAAATACAAAAAAAATAAATAAAAACCCGAAAAAACATTATACTCAAAGCATAAAAAACTTGGTTTTTTTTTAAAAATTTTCACAAGGGGAGTTTTTAAAGCCTTGCCTTCTTTTTTTTTTTTTTTTTTGTTTTTTCAAGATTCTCTATAACACACAAAAATTATATGGTGACAGAAAAATTGAACTGAGTCATTTTCAAATAGAGGCATATTGGGGGGGAAATCGAAAATCCAATGTTTTAAATTTAAAATATATACAGACGGTTCTGTTCCAGAAAATTGTTTTCTGGTTTCTGGTTTTTGCAAAATTTCCAAATTTGAAAAAATTTAAAAAATTTCTTTGAAAATGCTTGTTACACTTGGAAACACCCCGGAAAAATTAAACGCCCTTTTCCGTTTAAATTTAAGTGTGGTGGTCCAACAAGCACTCTAAAAAAGGTCATCCGAGGGATATTTTTTAAACGCTGAAATAACAATTTTTTAAAAATGGACTGTATTTTTGACAACGAAAACACCCAAAACCCTTTCTGTTTTTAAAAAAAAACAAAACAAGGTTTGAACTGTGGAAGAAAAAAATACTCCCCCAAAACCTGGGTTAACAGGAAGGGCTTTTTTCCACAAAAAACCCGTGGGAAAGTGGTCCCGTGCACTGAGGAAAAAGCTGTTTCAATGCCCTACGTGGTTTTTTTAAAGCCTGGAAGGAATTCCCAAATCAAGTTTATCACTAAGCTCACTGGTTTTCCCGTAAGATTTTTTAGGCCACCCCTCCTTTTCATTCTTCCACAGTGAGCGCCATCTTTGGGCGTGATTGGCTGCCACAAGACGGGATCCTTGTCACAAAAACAAAAGTGTCAAAATCAAATTTGGAAATTTTTCCCACCCCAGGGGCAGTGGTAAAAAAAATTGACCCGAAATACTTAAACCAGACTGTTCCACGGAGAGGAAAAGCCGCGCTCACTTCTGTTGGAAAAGAGGCCAATTTTTAACTCCCTTCAAATGAAACCCACCCCCACCCTTCCCCCCCGCCTCCCCCCAGTAAGAAACCCGAGGGGTTTTTTAAAACCCTAGGAAAAGAAAGGTGTGGCAGCCGATTTTCAACAATAGTTCTCTGCCCCTTTTTCATCCTCCTCCCCCCCCCAACCCCCCGATGGAATTCCGGGCAGGTGGGTTTTCACCCGGGAGAACCCCCAAGCAAGTGTTTTTAAAGGGGGGTGGATTGCAGGCGGCGCCTCCTGTTGTGTAAGTCGTGCCGCTGGCCTAAATCTCAAAAACACCTCTCGCCTTTGTCAGCACACAGCTTGACCGAAGGGGGTTTGGGGAGTGTCTGGGTGGAGGAGAGCCAAAAGGGGGATGAAACAGGGAGAAGGTAACTTGGGAAATGGAAAAGGTGTGGGGTGTG
Source organism: Babylonia areolata (assembly GCF_041734735.1). Taxonomy (NCBI): domain Eukaryota; kingdom Metazoa; phylum Mollusca; class Gastropoda; order Neogastropoda; family Buccinidae; genus Babylonia; species Babylonia areolata. The sequence continues at coordinate 43,176,580 of NC_134885.1, read as the reverse complement.
TGTGTGTGTTGGGTGTGTTGTGTGTGTTGTGGGTGTGTGGATTTAATTTTAAAAATTTTTTTGTATTTATTTTTTTTGTTGTATTTTCGTTTTTTTTCAAATTTAACTTTTTTTTTTAGTATTTTTGTTTTTTATATTGCTTTTGTTTTTTTTTTCGTTTTTTTTTTCTGTTTCAATTTATTTTTTATGTATTCTTTTTCAATTATTTTAAATAGTATTTTTCTTTTTTTTTTTTTTTGTTTTTTTATTTTTAAAAGGGAGCAGTTTTTGCCAACACCCACGGGATAAGGGGGTTTTTAAATGTGGCAGGCAGTGGGCCCCAAGCTATGGAAACAATGTGTCCCCTCTCGTGACTTCTTGGGGAAAACCAAAAGCAAAAAAAGGGGGATCCCCTTTCCCATTGTGTGTACGATTGTAATCAAGGGGACCATTCACGTGATTAAAATTTCCATTTCACAAAATAGAAAAGGGCCAAAAAAAACTCGCACTTCAGCTCTTATAAAAATTTTAAAGTATTCATCTATTTTTCTATCGTATACTTACCTAATATCTGTCTTTTCTATCTGAAAGAAAATCTATCTGTCTGTCTCTCAAAATTTTTTTCTTCCCGACAACTTACGTATCAAATCTTTTCATTCTGATGGGGTGATACCAAAGGGGCTGCCAAAATTTAAATTTTAAAAGGGGAAAGAAAATATGGCTTTTTTGTTCACCTTGGTGGGGGGAATACAACATTTCCCTCTCGCAAAATTCGGGCCCCACCACTTACATCCAGCCACCCCCCAAAGATGACTTTTGCTCGCCCCCCGGGCCTTTTAGAAACATACCCTTTTTCTCACACAATTCAGGGTTTTCTGCTCCCCAGCAAATTCCTGAACGACAGACCGGGGGGGGGGGGCCCTGGGGGGGGGTTTTGCTAGACCGTGTTCAACCACCACGATTTGGAGTACTCTGATTATCCCCCCTTTAATTTTTAATTCCCCGTGAAGTAAAGGACACAGGTTTTTAGTTTTCTATTTACCGTCGCCCCGGGTTGCTTCTGACCCAAAGGGTTTTTGCCTTGCCTAAAGCTGCTTAATATTTTCCGTTCCGTTTTCTCTCTCTCTCTCTCTCTCTCTCTGTGTGTGTGTGTGTGTGTTTTAAAGGTTTTTTTAAAAAACGGATACACCGAAGGGGGTTCGGTTTTGCAGGTGTGCACATAATTATGTCGACCTAAGAGATCGGAAAAACCTCCATTCTTTTCCCCCCAGGCTCCATTTCCGAGATTTTTAAAAACCCCGGGGCCCTCAATTGAAAGTCAAATGTTCTAACCAACCCCCGAAAAATTTTGCCCGTAAGAGCTGTTCCTCAAAGTGCCGAAATACGAAAATCCAGTCACAAAGAACCCACCCCGAAAGCCAATTTTTTCTCTCAAAACAATAGGGTGGAAAGGGGTAAGTCAGCGTTAAGGTGGGGGATGGGAAATTGCTGCCCAAAAGGGAATGGGGGAATTTTTTAAAAGCTCCCTTTCTCTCTCTCTTCCCCCTCTCTCTCTCTCTCTCCCTCTCTCTACAACAATAAAATTTCAAATCACATGCAATAGACAAAGGGATTTCTATGCTCTGGGAACAAGGGATTAAGATATTGTTTTGATGGTCCCAAATTTAAAAACCCGGGTCTCCATCCAAAAAAACGAAAAGTTCATACTCACCAAACCCGAAAAGAAACGCCAAAATTTTTCAAAAAACCTTCCCCCCTTTTCCATTTAAAGGTCATCCAATAGAAAAAAGTTGATAATCATAAAATTCTTGGGGTCACCCTTGATAAAATTATCTTGGGCCATCATATTAAAGGGCCCTTATGCAAAACCCTATCCCAAAAAAAAATTTTTCAGCTTTCCAAATTAAACATTTTTTTGATTGGATTGTAGAAAAACATCCTTTTTTTCTATATTGAATCACATATTAAAATATGGGGTCAACACTTGGGATTTAGCTAGCGATAATTTTTCAAAAAACCTTTTCTAAGTCTGCATTTGACGAGCTCTTAAAAATTTAAACCTTTTTGAAAAACTTCATCACTGACTGCTGACGACTACAGACTGTTGAAGAGTGTTGGGGAGAGTAGACAGCCTTGTCTCACTCCGACTGTGGTTCTGAACCAGTCCCCGATGCTATTGTTGAGGTAGACGGCGCTGGTGGCTTTGTCATAGAGGTGCTGTATCAGTCTGATCAGGTTGGCGTTGATGTTGTACAGATTCATGGTAGCCCACAAAGCTGCATGCCAGACCCTGTCAAATGCCTTCTTAAAATCAATGAAGACGTGGTAGAGGTCTTGTTGGTGTTGATGGTACCTCTCACATAGCAACCTCAAGTTGAAGATTTGTTCAGTTGTGCTCCTTCCTGGTCTGAAACCTGCCTGTTCTTCAGCAATGATGTTTTCTGCTTGTGGTTTCAGTCATTTATATTCTACACGTTAATAAAATACATGAAATTGAAAATGTTTGTTTCCTTTTGACCCCAAAGAGCTCTGTTCCTAGCTTATATTACTGTTCAGGATCAGTTGTCTGCCGCAGTGACCGGCTCACAGATCAGCATCAGCGCGGCAGCAGTCAGTCACATGTACTGTACCGTGCTGAACGCTTTCCTCTGGCGACCCCTTATACCGCACTTGCGTAACCTTCGCCTGTGCTTGCCTTGTGACTCTTTGTAAGGAGCTCTCACACAGGCAGAGGTAATAAAAATATTCGATTCTGGACATTAAAAATCAAAATCTACCTATGTTCCCGCCCCCCCCTATAGTGGTCAACCTTATATCAGTGTGATCAGTATGACTAATTCTATTTTATCGTAAAAAGAACGGTTTTGTTGCAGACACTTTGACCTAATGCAAATTTTAATCTAAATTTCCTGGCCTAATGGTAATTGGGGTGAAACGCTGTTAACGTCGTCTCTTTCGCCGTTCGTATGGAGAGAGTTAAACTGAAGGTTCATAAACACGTCAAGACACTCGCCTCCCGGTCACTGCGAGCAGTCGGTGTGTGTGTGGTCACCAAGTGTGACCCAGGCTCTCACAAGTCCAGGTTCAGAAGCCATTGTGTTGTTGCTGTAATAGAGGGACTACAAGCACGGGTCCTTGTTGCTCTGGTGACAAAGGCTAATTGATGGGGTGGGGGACACGTGAACACCTGGATGTCAGCACACCAGGTGTACCGCAATACACCCTCAACGCTTTCTCTTTCTTTCTGCAGTCCCCGGGGGATTTGGCGGCAGTGCAGTCCCCGGGGGATTTGGAGGCAGTGGGAAGGTGGTGAGAAAGTGGGGAGAGGAGGGGGAAGGTGGCGAGAAAGTGGGGAGAGGATGGGGAAGGTGGTGAGAAAGGGGGGAGAGGAGGTGGAGTGGAGGGTGTGGGGGGCTGGAGGGGGAGCGGTTGGCAGGTTGTTGGAAGAGGAGAATTCTAATCAATATTCAACTAGAATATTTCACTTCGGAATTAGAGCGTTTTGTGCTGTCTTATCTATATATCGCTCTATCTATCTATCTATCTATCTATCTATCTATCTATTATTCACGCACATCCTCCTGAGTTGAACTGTAGTGCAATGCATTCTACTGAATTGAAATGCATTTCCCTGGATCACACGGCAGTGCGTTGTATTACGCTGTATTGCATTGCGTTGTGTTGTATTGTATCGTTTTGTGTTACATTGTGTTGCATTGTATTGTGATGTATTGCATTGTACTGTATCATATTGTATATGTCGTATACTCGGGAACAAGGGCAGCCACTGCATCCAGCTGTAACAGAAACACGCGGCGTACAGTTTCTTTCCTGGCAGAAGCCCGCTCTGCATACTGTGGGTATGTCAGGTTTATCTTCAAAATGCCATGGTCTGCTTTTGATGCTCCGTTCGTAATAACCGAACTGAGACAACGTGCCCCATCACCTGGGGCAGCGTGCAATCTTCCCTTCATCCTTCACATGAGGGTGGGTGTAAAATGGTCGGACTGTGCTTCAGTTGACGCACAGAACCACCGAAATAAGGCTTCTGCAAGGGCAATCGAGAACACGAATACTACAATTCCCATTGTGCTGAAGATCCACTTCCTCGTGAAGTGGTACATGTCTCTCTGTCAGCGCGGGGTAGTTTTGTGATTGTCTGATTAGCTCAGCTGGTGGAAAGCACAGCTCGCTTTCAGAGGATTGTGAGTTAGAATCTTTTGGGTACCAACCACTAAAAAAAAAAGAGAAATAAATCTTGGTATTCTAGACTGCCCTGTGTCGTTCTGGTGGTGCAAGTGGTGACCTGTTGACTAAGGTGCAAGTGTGTGTGTGTGTGTGTGTGTGTGTGTGTGTGTGTGTTTGTGTGTGTGAAAGAGAGAGAGAGAGAGAGAGCGTGCACGTAGGTATGTGTCTGTGAGTGTGTGCATGAGTGTGTGCGTGCATGCATGCATGCGTGCATGTGCTGTAATGATCAATCTGAAAACGAAGAACTTTTGCATCACAGAACATCCACGAAACACTTGAAGTAATGAAATCATTTCGCCACAACACACAGTCATCCCTTTCAGTCGTATCACCAGGGTGTTGATGACGCTGATCAAAGACGAGAGAGACCTCAAGGTCACATACTTTTATTTTCAAATTTGTGAAACTGTACATTACATGTTTCCACTAAAATTTTGTAAAATTACTGTCAGCAGCACTGGTTTCCATAGCTGATGCAGAAGTAGCAGTGATGTCTTTTTTGGACTTGCACACATCTGACAGCTGTGACAAAAAAGGATATATATAATTATCAAATTTATGACATTTGTTTCAGTTACACATTTTCAGTCAAACTCCATATAACTGTGTATGTGTGTGTGAGTGAGTGAGTGTGTGTGTGTGTGTGTGTGTGTGTGTGTGTGTGTGTGTGTGTGTGTGTGTGTGTGTGTGTGTGTGTAAACATCCACATTGCCTGTGGAAGTAGCAAGGCTCTCCCTGTCTCAGTATCATTGTAAAAGCACTTTTTAAAAATGTTGAAGAATTTCCACTTAAAAGACTTAAATGTTGTATAGTGCAAATGCTTTGTAGTGTTTGTTTCAGGGGCACACTGGTCAGTTCTATATCATGTGTCAGAGATGCATATATCTGTGCTGAATAAATATTACAGCTAATAATGTTACCACACAAAAAAAAGAAAACAAAAAAAAAAGAAAAAGAAAGAATATCCAGTTGAATGATACAACACATACAACAATGGTCACTGGAAGTTGGAACAAGACTGGCCAGCTGGTGTACTGTAATTCTCCCTTTTCAAGGTTAAATTGTGCGTTTGGATTCATACATTAGGCAGATAAGTTTGTGAGAAATGAAGACAGTATAATCATCCCTCTTTGAGAAACCAGACCCAAAACATATATATAATTATGATGAGCCAACAGATTGTGGGCCTCATCTGAACGGGGGTCAGAATTCACTAGAAAAGCTCGTGAAAGCCAAAGCTTCAGCACATGTAATGAAAACTATTCTATTTGGAGAGAAGACTGGAGAATTCACTTTATTTCGTAGCTAAATGTCGCAAAAAACAACAAACTATTACTACTCCTTCTGTACTCTGGAACTAGTCTCTCCAGTTGAATCACTAAGTGTTCAACACGAAACAGAAAATTCACTTTAGTTCCCAAAAAGAAAGCACATCTAGCCACTTTTGTTTTTCTTTGGACAGACATGTCCTGTTTCTGAAATCTAGACGTATGCTTGTTCCGGGTGCACGCAAACTGAGACATTCGGAGTATGCACATAACTATGGCCTGTACCCAGGGTAAGTGGAATGAGTGTCCGTGGTAAGTGTCAGTTATACACCCACACTGCTCCTACCAAGCCACTGCTGTGCACTCCTCTTGGTCTCTGCAGGATGTTGGTGCATGTGCGAGAAATGTCTGGAGGGAATGAATTAGATATGGGATTGTTTTTTTGTTTTTTTCTTTTTGCTATTTTCAGCATGCTCCGTGTGTGTGTGTGGGTTGGTGTCTGAAGAAAAATTAATGGATGGTGGTGGATGCACGTGCTCATGAAGGTGTTTTGTGTGCCATTTAACTGCCACGTTTATCAGCTTGGAAGTTGAATAAAATGTTTTTGGAAACTCCAAACAGAATTTGACAGGATGTTAAATCTTGATTTGTTTGTTTGTTTGTGTGTGTGTGTGTGTGTGTGTGTGTGTGTGTGTGTGATGCGCGTTCTGTGCGTGTGCAACTCACTGTAGAGGGATGAAGAAATGAAAGACGGGAGAAGGGCGAGAGTGTATGGACCAGAGCGAACGTGGGGACACCCGCTGGCATGTTTTGGTAACATACACACAGGAAAACAAAACAAAACAAAACAAGACCCTCACCAAATGGCCATTCTGCTGAACGCCGAGGTAACGTGGACTGTACAGAGCGTGACCTCCTGGACTGGAGCCTGGCACAAGGGGAACAGGCTGTGGGAGCTGACACGAAGGTTGGGGTTGGGTGGGAAGGGAGCTGACACTTCGGAGGGGAATGGTAAGAACGTGGAAGGACAGGGAACATGTGGTGGACGTTGAGGCCGGAGCCCCAGGGGATGGATGTCTACCTTCAGGGATGGCTCCAGGCTGACGTCACTCAACATGGTGGTGGTGGTGGTGGTCTGGGTGGTGGTGGTGGTGCGGGTGGCATGGAGGAGGAAGCTCACCGTGGGATGACCGGCCGACGCCTTGGAACAAACAGAAGCCACCGCTGTCCAGCGCACACTGGGCATGGCAACAGGCCTGTAAGTGCTCAGCATACGGGATGGGGTGGGTGGAAGGAGGGGAAGGGGGGAGGTGTGTTCGGGAGGAGGCTTTGGGAGGAGGACTCGTGGAGAAGGGAGTGTCTGTGAGGGAGGTGGGACTGTCTGTGGGGAGGGAACAGACACAGGAGGGGCAGGGGACATGTGGTGGACGTTGAGGCCTTGGATGTCTGCCTTCAGGGTTGGCTCCGGGGGGTGGAGTCAGGCTGACGTCACTCAACATGGTGGTGGTGGTGGTGATGTGGGTGGTGGTGGTGGTGCGGGTGGCATGGAGGAGGAAGCTCGCCGCGGGATGACTGGCTGATGCCTTGGAACAAACCGAGGCTGCCGCTGACCGGTGCACACTGGGGAAGGCAACGGGCCATGTTCGGGAGGAGTTTGGAGGAGGGTTCGTGGAGAAGGGACTGTCTGTGATGAAGGAGTGACGGTCTTTGTGGAGGGAGGTGGGATGGTCTGTTGGTTCTGTGGGGAAGGAGGAGGAGGTTGGACGGTATGTGGGGAGGGAGGAGGTGGGATGGTCTCTGGGGAGGGAGGTGACACAGGAGGGCTGGGGGAAGAGCGTGGAAGGACAGGGAACATGTGGTGGACGTGGAGGCTGGTGCCCCAGGGAAGGATGTCTGCCTTCAGGGATGGCTCCATGGGGTGGAGTCAGGCTGACGTCACTCAACATGGTGGTGGTGGTGGTGGGGGTGGCATGGAGGAGGAAGCTCACCGCGGGGTCACTGGCCGACGCCTTGGAACAAACCGAGGCCACCGCTGACCGGTGCACACTGGGCACGGCAACGGGCCATGTCGGCCAGCAGTGCCCGATCCGGCCAAGGCGTCTGCAATTTCGTTGCCCCTGACCCCGCGGTGAGCCGGCGTGAAAACCCACCGCACCTCCTGCAGCTGGCAGCCCCCGAGGAGGTCCACCCACTGCCGTGGCAGCCACCCTGCCCGGACCCTCTTCAGGAGGTTGAGTGAGTCCGTGGCCACCACGGCATGAGTGAAGTCAGAAGCGGCCAGCCAGCGGAGGGCGAGGGTCACCGCCATCTCCTCCATATTGGTGGACGTGCACCGCCCCTCCACCACCCCCACGTCATGGTGCACGTGCCGCCCGCCAGCCTCCACGTAAAATGCACAGGACGACCTGTGCTTCACAGAGCCGTCCGTGAAGACGACAGCTCCCCCGGGGTTCTCTGCTCTGTTCACCAGGTCCTCGGCCTTCTGGGCAACAGAAGGCGTGTCCCTCTGCCCCTCCAGCTCCGCGTACACCTGCAGAAAGTT